>NW_026600515.1:157534-212534 GCF_029448725.1 Salvelinus fontinalis
TCCCTCCCTCCCTCCCTCCCTCCAACCCCCATCCCCTCCATCCCTCCCTCCCTCCCTCCAACCCCCATCCCCTCCATCCCTCCCTCCCTCCCTCCCTCCAACCCCCATCCCCTCCATCCCTCCCTCCCTCTCTCCAACCCCAATTCCATCCATCCCTATATCCTTCACTGAGAGACACATTGTTTATTGTAGCTATAGTTAATGTAGCTGTATCCTTCACTGAGAGACACGTTGTTTATTGTAGCTATAGTTATTGTAGCTATAGTTATTGTAGCTATATCCTTCACTGAGAGACACATTGTTTATTGTAGCTATAGTTATTGTAGCTATAGTTATTGTAGCTATAGTTATTGTAGCTATATCCTTCACTGAGAGACACATTGTTTATTGTAGCTATAGTTATTGTAGCTGTATCCTTCACTGAGAGACACATTGTTTATTGTAGCTATAGTTATTGTAGCTATATCCTTCACTGAGAGACACGTTGTTTATTGTAGCTATAGTTATTGTAGCTATAGTTATTGTAGCTATATCCTTCACTGAGAGACACATTGTTTATTGTAGCTATAGTTATTGTAGCTATAGTTATTGTAGCTATAGTTATTGTAGCTATATCCTTCACTGAGAGACACGTTGTTTATTGTAGCTATAGTTATTGTAGCTATAGTTATTGTAGCTATATCCTTCACTGAGAGACACATTGTTTATTGTAGCTATAGTTATTGTAGCTATAGTTATTGTAGCTATAGTTATTGTAGCTATATCCTTCACTGAGAGACACATTGTTTATTGTAGCTATAGTTATTGTAGCTGTATCCTTCACTGAGAGACACGTCTGTCCTTAAACCATACGCACCCACACACAGATTTTTTTGCAACAGCACAATGCCATTTCCACTTCAACTCACAAACCCTTTGTTCGTTTGGCTGAGATCGAATGCATTATATAACACATTATGAGTGTGCCTCTGCATCCTAAATGGCACCCTACTCCCTTCATAGTGCACTGCTTTTAACCAGAACCATATGGAACCCTATTCCCTTCATAGTGCACTGCTTTTAACCAGAACCCTATGGCACCCTATTCCCTTCATAGTGCACTGCTTTTAACCAGAACCCTATTGCACCCTACTCCCTTCATAGTGCACTGCTTTTTTTTAACCAGAACCCTATGGCACCTTATTCCCTTCATAGTGCACTGCTTTTAACCAGAACCCTATGGCACCCTACTCCCTTCATAGTGCACTGCTTTTAACCAGAACCCTATGGCACCCTATTCCCTTCATAGTGCACTGCTTTTAACCAGAACCCTATGGCACCCTATTCCCTTCATAGTGCACTGCTTTTAACCAGAACCCTATGGAACCCTATTCCCTTCATAATGCACTGCTTTTAACCAGAACCCTATGGCACCCTATTCCCTTCATAGTGCACTGCTTTTAACCAGAACCCTACGGCACCCTATTCCCTTCATAGTGCACTGCTTTTAACCAGAACCCTATGGAACCCTATTCCCTTCATAGTGCACTGCTTTTAACCAGAACCCTACGGCACCCTATTCCCTTCATAGTGCACTGCTTTTAACCAGAACCCTATGGAACCCTATTCCCTTCATAGTGCACTGCTTTTAACCTATTGGCACCCTATTCCCTTCATAGTGCACTGCTTTTAACCAGAACCCTATGGAGCCCTATTCCCTTCATAGTGCACTGCTTTTAACCAGAACCCTATGGAACCCTATTCCCTTCATAGTGCACTGCTTTTAACCAGAACCCTATGGAACCCTATTCCCTTCATAGTGCACTGCTTTTAACCAGAACCCTATGGCACCCTATTCCCTTCATAGTGCACTGCTTTTAACCAGAACCCTATGGAACCCTATTCCCTTCATAGTGCACTGATTTTAACAGAACCCTATGGCACCCGGATCGAAGGCATTGCTCCATAAATGAAATAGTGAGTCATTTGGGATGCAGAGAGAAATAAAGCAGGAAGGTCAGCGGAGGTGTCAACGCAATAATGAGATAAGAGGATGGAGGGGTCATAGGTCACATGACCTCGAGAACAGGTCCAGTTGGTTATGCAACTAGTACGTTGACCTGTGGTGGAGTCATGTAGCTTACTACCACCATATTTTGATGGGAGAGAGGATATGCGGGAAGGGAGAGAGGGAGAGAGAGAGAGAGAGAGAGAGAGAGAGAGAGGCAGAGGCAGATCAACAGAGGCAGAGAGAGAGAGAAAGAGAGAGAGAGAGAGAGAGAGAGGCAGAGGCAGATCAACAGAGAGTGCTCTGAGAGAGATCATTAATATGAGAATCTTCTTCTTCATTCTATCAGAAGCTCAGCTCAGCATAAGACTATCATTACTTCAGAGACCGCAGGTTAGGTAAGCAGTGGTCTACATCAATGTTAGTAGCTGAGTAGTCCATTCAAATGTTAGTAGCTGAGTATCTCTACAGACATGATAGTAGCTGAGTATCTCTACAGACATGATAGTAGCTGAGTATCTCTACAGACATGTTAGTAGCTGAGTATCTCTACAGACATGTTAGTAGTTTACTATCTCTACAGACATGTTAGTAGTTTACTATCTCTACAGACATGATAGTAGCTGAGTAGTCCATTCAAATGTTAGTAGCTGAGTATCTCTACAGACATGATAGTAGCTCAGTATCTCTACAGACATGATAGTAGCTGAGTATCTCTACAGACATGTTAGTAGTTTACTATCTCTACAGACATGTTAGTAGTTTACTATCTCTACAGACATGATAGTAGCTGAGTAATCCATTCAAATGTTAGTAGCTGAGTATCTCTACAGACATGTTGGTAGTTTACTATCTCTACAGACATGTTAATAGCTCAGTATCTCTACCTTTAGTGGTGTGGTGAGGTATCTCAGTATCTCTACCTTTAGTAGTACGGTGAGGTATCTCTACCTTCAGTAGCATGGTGAGGTATCTCAGTGTCTCTACCTTCAGTAGTGTGGTGAGGTATCTCAGTATCTCTACCTTCAGTAGTGTGGTGAGGTATCTCAGTATCTATACCTTCAGTAGTATGGTGAGGTATCTCAGTATCTCTACCTTCAGTAGTGTGGTGAGGTATCTCAGTATCTCTACCTTCAGTAGTGTGGTGAGGTATCTCAGTATCTCTACCTTCAGTAGTGTGGTGAGGTATCTCAGTGTCTCTACCTTCAGTAGCATGGTGAGGTATCTCAGTATCTCTACCTTCAGTAGTGTGGTGAGGTATCTCAGTATCTCTACCTTCAGTAGTGCGGTCAGGTATCTCAGTATCTCTACTTTTAGTGGTGTGGTGAGGTATCTCAGTATCTCTACCTTCAGTAGTGTGGTGAGGTATCTCTACCTTCAGTAGTATGGTGAGGTATCTCAGTATCTCTACCTTCAGTAGCATGGTGAGGTATCTCATTATCTCTACCTTTAGTATTATGGTGAGGTATCTCAGTATCTCTACCTTCAGTAGTGTGGTGAAGTATTTCAGTATCTCTACTTTTAGTGGTGTGGTGAGGTATCTCAGTATCTCTACCTTCAGTAGCATGGTGAGGTATTTCTACCTTCAGTGGTGTGGTGAGGTATCTCAGTATCTCTACCTTCAGTAGTATGGTGAGGTATCTCAGTATCTCTACCTTCAGTAGCATGGTGAGGTATCTCAGTATCTCTACCGTCAGTATTATGGTGAGGTATCTCAGTATCTCTACCTTCAGTAGTGTGGTGAGGTATCTCAGTATCTCTACCTTCAGTAGTATGGTGAGGTATCTCAGTATCTCTACCTTCAGTAGCATGGTGAGGTATCTCAGTATCTCTACCGTCAGTATTATGGTGAGGTATCTCAGTATCTCTACCTACAGTAGTGTGGTGAGGTATCTCTACCTTCAGTAGTATGGTGAGGTATCTCAGTATCTCTACCTTCAGTAGTATCGTGAGGTATCTCTACCTTCAGTAGCATGGTGAGGTATCTCAGTATCTCTACCTTCAGTAGTGTGGTGAGGTATCTCTACCTTCAGTAGTGTGGTGAGGTATCTCTACCTTCAGTAGTGTGGTGAGGTATCTCAGTATCTCTACCTTCAGTAGTGTGGTGAGGTATCTCTACCTTCAGTAGCATGGTGAGGTATCTCAGTATCTCTACCTTCAGTAGTGTGGTGAGGTATCTCTACCTTCAGTTGTGTGGTGAGGTATCTCAGTATCTCTACCTTCAGTAGTGTGGTGAGGTATCTCAGTATCTCTACCTTCAGTAGTATGGTGAGGTATCTCAGTATCTCTACCTTCAGTAGTAGGGTGAGGTATCTCAGTATCTCTACCTTCAGTAGTATGGTGAGGTATCTCTACCTTCAGTAGCATGGTGAGGTATCTCTACCTTCAGTAGTGTGGTGAGGTATCTCAGTATCTCTACCTTCAGTAGTGTGGTGAGGTATCTCAGTATCTCTACCTTCAGTAGTATGGTGAGGTATCTCAGTATCTCTACCTTCAGTAGTGTGGTGAGGTATCTCAGTATCTCTACCTTCAGTAGTGTGGTGAGGTATCTTAGTATCTCTACCTTCAGTAGTGTGGTGAGGTATCTCAGTAACTCTACCTTCAGTAGTGTGGTGAGGTATCTCAGTATCTCTACCTTCATTAGTGTGGTGAGGTATCTCAGTATCTCTACCTTTAGTAGTGTGGTGAGGTATCTCATTATCTCTACCTTCAGTATTATGGTGAGGTATCTCAGTATCTCTACCTTCAGTAGTGTGGTGAGGTATCTCTACCTTCAGTAGTATGGTGAGGTATCTCAGTATCTCTACCTTTAGTAGTACAGTGAGGTATCTCTACCTTCAGTAGTATGGTGAGGTATCTCAGTATCTCTACCTTTATTAGTATGGTGAGGTATCTCAGTATCTCTACCTTCAGTAGTATGGTGAGGTATCTCAGTGTCTCTACCTTCAGTAGCATGGTGAGGTATTTCTACCTTCAGTAGTATGGTGAGGTATCTCAGTATCTCTACCTTCAGTAGCATGGTGAGGTATTTCTACCTTCAGTAGTATGGTGAGGTATCTCAGTGTCTCTACCTTCAGTAGCATGGTGAGGTATTTCTACCTTCAGTAGTATGGTGAGGTATCTCAGTGTCTCTACCTTCAGTAGCATGGTGAGGTATTTCTACCTTCAGTAGTATGGTGAGGTATCTCAGTGTCTCTACCTTCAGTAGTATGGTGAGGTATTTCTACCTTCAGTGGTGTGGTGAGGTATCTCAGTATCTGTACCTTCAGTAGCATGGTGAGGTATTTCTACCTTCAGTAGTGTGGTGAGGTATCTCAGTATCTCTACCTTCAGTAGTATGGTGAGGTATCTCAGTATCTCTACCGTCAGTAGCATGGTGAGGTATCTCAGTATCTCTACCTTCAGTATTATCGTGAGGTATCTCAGTATCTCTACCTTCAGTAGTGTGGTGAGGTATCTCAGTATCTCTACCTACAGTAGTGTGGTGAGGTATCTCAGTATCTCTACCTACAGTAGTGTGGTGAGGTATCTCAGTATCTCTACCTTCAGTAGCATGGTGAGGTATCTCTGTATCTCTACCTTCAGTAGTATGGTGAGGTATCTCAGTATCTCTACCTTCAGTAGTATGGTGAGGTATCTCAGTATCTCTACCTTCAGTAGTATGGTGAGGTATCTCAGTATCTCTACCTTCAGTAGTATGGTGAGGTATCTCAGTATCTCTACCTTCAGTAGCATGGTGAGGTATCTCAGTATCTCTACCTTCAGTAGCATGGTGAGGTATCTCAGTATCTCTACCTTCAGTAGTATGGTGAGGTATCTCAGTGTCTCTACCTTCAGTAGCACGGTGAGGTATTTCTACCTTCAGTGGTGTGGTGAGGTATTTCTACCTTCAGTGGTGTGGTGAGGTATTTCTACCTTCAGTGGTGTGGTATCTCAGCATCTCTACCTTCAGTAGTGTGGTGAGGTATTTCTACCTTCAGTGGTGTGGTGAGGTATCTCTACCTTCAGTAGTATGGTGAGGTATCTCAGTATCTCTACCTTCAGTGGTGTGGTGAGGTATTTCTACCTTCAGTGGTGTGGTGAGGTATCTCAGTATCTCTACCTTCAGTGGTGTGGTGAGGTATCTCAGTATCTCTACCTTCAGTGGTGTGGTGAGGTATTTCTACCTTCAGTGGTGTGGTGAGGTATCTCAGTATCTCTACCTTCAGTAGCATGGTGAGGTATTTCTACCTTCAGTAGTATGGTGAGGTATCTCAGTATCTCTACCTTCAGTAGTATGGTGAGGTATCTCAGTATCTCTACCTTCAGTAGTATGGTGAGGTATCTCAGTATCTCTACCTTCAGTAGTATGGTGAGGTATCTCAGTATCTCTACCTTCAGTAGCATGGTGAGGTATCTCAGTATCTCTACCTTCAGTAGCATGGTGAGGTATCTCAGTATCTCTACCTTCAGTAGTATGGTGAGGTATCTCAGTATCTCTACATTCAGTAGCATGATGAGGTATCTCAGTATCTCTACCTTCAGTAGCGTGGTGAGGTATCTCAGTATCTCTACCTTCAGTAGTGTGGTGAGGTATCTCAGTATCTCTACCTTCAGTAGTGTGGTGAGGTATCTCAGTATCTCTACCTTCAGTAGTGTGGTGAGGTATCTCAGTATCTCTACCTTCAGTAGTGTGGTGAGGTATCTCAGTATCTCTACCTTTAGTAGTGTGGTGAGGTATCTCTACCTTCAGTAGTATGGTGAGGTATCTCTAACTTCAGTAGTTTGGTGAGGTATCTCAGGATCTCTACCTTTAGTAGTGTGGTGAGGTATCTCTACCTTCAGTAGTATGGTGAGGTATCTCTAACTTCAGTAGTGTGGTGAGGTATCTCTACCTTCAGTAGTGTGGTGAGGTATCTCAGTATCTCTACCTTCAGTGGTGTGGTGAGGTATCTCTACCTTCAGTAGCATGGTGAGGTATCTCAGTATCTCTACCTTCAGTGGTATGGTGAGGTATCTCTACCTTCAGTAGTGTGGTGAGGTATCTCAGGATCTCTACCTTCAGTAGTGTGGTGAGGTATCTCTACCTTCAGTAGTATGGTGAGGTATCTCTAACTTCAGTAGTGTGGTGAGGTATCTCTACCTTCAGTAGCATGGTGAGGTATCTCTAACTTCAGTAGTGTGGTGAGGTATCTCTACCTTCAGTAGTGTGGTGAGGTATCTCTACCTTCAGTAGTATGGTGAGGTATCTCTAACTTCAGTAGTGTGGTGAGGTATCTCTACCTTCAGTAGTGTGGTGAGGTATCTCTACCTTCACTAGTGTGGTGAGGTATCTCTACCTTCAGTAGTGTGGTGAGGTATCTCAGTATCTCTACCTACAGTAGTGTGGTGAGGTATCTCAGTATCTCTACCTTCAGTGGTGTGGTGAGGTATCTCTACCTTCAGTAGCATGGTGAGGTATCTCAGTATCTCTACCTTCAGTAGTGTGGTGAGGTATCTCGGTATCTCTAGCTTCAGTAGTATGGTGAGGTATCTCAGTATCTCTACCTTCAGTCGTATGGTGAGGTATCTCTACATTCAGTAGCATGGTGAGGTATCTCAGTATCTCTACCTTTAGAAGTGTGGTGAGGTATCTCAGTATCTCTACCTTCAGTAGTGTGGTGAGGTATCTCTACCTTCAGTAGTGTGGTGAGGTATTTCTACCTTCAGTAGCATGGTGAGGTATCTCAGTATCTCTACCTTTAGAAGTGTGGTGAGGTATCTCAGTATCTCTACCTTCAGTAGTGTGGTGAGGTATCTCAGTATCTCTACCTTCAGTAGTGTGGTGAGGTATCTCAGTATCTCTACCTTCAGTAGTGTGTTGAGGTATCTCAGTATCTCTACCTTCAGTAGTGTGGTGAGGTATCTCAGTATCTCTACCTTCAGTAGTGTGGTGAGGTATCTCAGTATCTCTACCTTCAGTAGTATGGTGAGGTATCTCAGTATCTCTACCTTCAGTAGTGTGGTGAGGTATCTCAGTATCTCTACCTTTAGTAGTGTGGTGAGGTATCTCTACCTTCAGTAGTATGGTGAGGTATCTCTAACTTCAGTAGTTTGGTGAGGTATCTCAGGATCTCTACCTTTAGTAGTGTGGTGAGGTATCTCTACCTTCAGTAGTATGGTGAGGTATCTCTAACTTCAGTAGTGTGGTGAGGTATCTCTACCTTCAGTAGTGTGGTGAGGTATCTCTACCTTCACTTGTGTGGTGAGGTATCTCAGTATCTCTACCTTTAGTAGTGTGGTGAGGTATCTCAGTATCTCTAGCTTTAGTAGCATGGTGAGGTATCTTAGTACCTCTACCTTCAGTAGTACGGTGAGGTATCTCTACCTTCAGTAGTGTGGTGAGGTATTTCTACCTTCAGTAGCATGGTGAGGTATCTCAGTATCTCTACCTTTAGTAGTGTGGTGAGGTATCTCAGTATCTCCACCTTCAGTAGTGTGGTGAGGTATCTCAGTATCTCTACCTTCAGTAGTGTGGTGAGGTATCTCTACCTTCAGTAGTATGGTGAGGTATCTCAGTATCTCTACCTTCAGTAGTGTGGTGAGGTATCTCAGTATCTCTACCTTCAGTAGTGTGGTGAAGTATCTCAGTATCTCTACCTTCAGTAGTGTGGTGAGGTATCTCAGTATCTCTACCTACAGTAGTGTGGTGAGGTATCTCAGTATCTCTACCTTCAGTAGTGTGGTGAGGTATCTCAGTATCTCTACCTTCAGTAGTGTGGTGAGGTATCTCAGTATCTCTACCTTTAGTAGTGTGGTGAGGTATCTCTACCTTCAGTAGTATGGTGAGGTATCTCTAACTTCAGTAGTTTGGTGAGGTATCTCAGGATCTCTACCTTTAGTAGTGTGGTGAGGTATCTCTACCTTCAGTAGTATGAGAGGTATCTCTAACTTCAGTAGTGTGGTGAGGTATCTCTACCTTCAGTAGTGTGGTGAGGTATCTCTACCTTCACTAGTGTGGTGAGGTATCTCTACCTTCAGTAGTGTGGTGAGGTATCTCTACCTTCAGTAGTGTGGTGAGGTATCTCAGTATCTCTACCTACAGTAGTGTGGTGAGGTATCTCAGTATCTCTACCTTCAGTGGTGTGGTGAGATATCTCTACCTTCAGTAGCATGGTGAGGTATCTCAGTATCTCTACCTTTAGTAGTGTGGTGAGGTATCTCAGTATCTCTACCTTCAGTAGTGTGGTGAGGTATCTCAGTATCTCTACCTTCAGTAGTGTGGTGAGGTATCTCAGTATCTCTACCTTCAGTAGTGTGGTGAGGTATCTCAGTATCTCTACCTTCAGTAGTGTGGTGAGGTATCTCAGTATCTCTACCTTCAGTAGTGTGGTGAGGTATCTCAGTATCTCTACCTTCAGTAGTGTGGTGAGGTATCTCAGTATCTCTACCTTTAGTAGTGTGGTGAGGTATCTCTACCTTCAGTAGTATGGTGAGGTATCTCTAACTTCAGTAGTTTGGTGAGGTATCTCAGGATCTCTACCTTTAGTAGTGTGGTGAGGTATCTCTACCTTCAGTAGTATGGTGAGGTATCTCTAACTTCAGTAGTTTGGTGAGGTATCTCTACCTTCAGTAGTGTGGTGAGGTATCTCTACCTTCACTAGTGTGGTGAGGTATCTCTACCTTCAGTAGTGTGGTGAGGTATCTCAGTATCTCTACCTACAGTAGTGTGGTGAGGTATCTCAGTATCTCTACCTTCAGTGGTGTGGTGAGGTATCTCTACCTTCAGTAGCATGGTGAGGTATCTCAGTATCTCTACCTTCAGTAGTGTGGTGAGGTATCTCAGTATCTCTAGCTTCAGTAGTATGGTGAGGTATCTCAGTATCTCTACCTTCAGTCGTATGGTGAGGTATCTCTACATTCAGTAGCATGGTGAGGTATCTCAGTATCTCTACCTTCAGTAGTGTGGTGAGGTATCTCAGTATCTCTAGCTTCAGTAGTATGGTGAGGTATCTCAGTATCTCTACCTTCAGTCGTATGGTGAGGTATCTCTACATTCAGTAGCATGGTGAGGTATCTCAGTATCTCTAGCTTTAGTAGTGTGGTGAGGTATCTCAGTATCTCTACATTCATTAGCATGGTGAGGTATCTCTACCTTCAGTAGTGTGGTGAAGTATCTCAGTATCTCTACTTTTAGTAGTGTGGTGAGGTATCTCTACATTCAGTAGTGTGGTGAGGTGTCTCAGTATCTCTACCTTCAGTAGTGTGGTGAGGTGTCTCAGTATCTCTACCTTCAGTGGTGTGGTGAGGTATCTCTACCTTCTGTAGTATGGTGAGGTATCTCAGTATCTCTACCTTCAGTAGTATGGTGAGGTATCTCAGTAGCTCTACCTTCAGTAGTGTGGTGAGGTATCTCAGTATCTCTACCTTCAGTAGTGTGGTGAGGTATCTCTACATTCAGTAGAATGGTGAGGAATCTCAGTATCTCTACCTTCAGTAGTATGGTGAGGTATCTCAGTAGCTCTACCTTCAGTAGTATGGTGAGGTATCTCTACCTTCAGTAGTATGGTGAGGTATCTCAGTATCTCTACCTTCAGTAGCATGGTGAGGTATCTCAGTATCTCTACCTTCAGTAGTATGGTGAGGTATCTCAGTATCTCTACCTTCAGTAGTATGGTGAGGTATCTCAGTAGCTCTACCTTCAGTAGTATGGTGAGGTATCTCAGTATCTCTACCTTCAGTAGCATGGTGAGGTATCTCAGTATCTCTACCTTCAGTAGTATGGTGAGGTATCTCAGTATCTCTACCTTCAGTAGTATGGTGAGGTATCTCAGTAGCTCTACCTTCAGTAGTATGGTGAGGTATCTCTACCTTCAGTAGTGTGGTGAGGTATCTCTACCTTCAGTAGTATGGTGAGGTATCTCAGTATCTCTACCTTCAGTAGTATGGTGAGGTATCTCAGTATCTCTACCTTCAGTAGTATGGTGAGGTATCTCAGTAGCTCTACCTTCAGTAGTATGGTGAGGTATCTCTACCTTCAGTGGTGTGGTGAGGTATCTCTACCTTCAGTAGTATGGTGAGGTATCTCAGTATCTCTACCTTCAGTAGTGTGGTGAGGTATCTCTACCTTCAGTAGTATGGTGAGGTATCTCAGTATCTCTACCTTCAGTAGTATGGTGAGGTATCTCAGTATCTCTACCTTCAGTAGTGTGGTGAGGTATCTCAGTATCTCTACCTTCAGTAGTGTGGTGAGGTATCTCAGTATCTCTACCTTCAGTAGTGTGGTGAGGTATCTCAGTATCTCTACCTTTAGTAGTGTGGTGAGGTATCTCTACCTTCAGTAGTATGGTGAGGTATCTCTAACTTCAGTAGTTTGGTGAGGTATCTCAGGATCTCTACCTTTAGTAGTGTGGTGAGGTATCTCTACCTTCAGTAGTATGGTGAGGTATCTCTAACTTCAGTAGTTTGGTGAGGTATCTCTACCTTCAGTAGTGTGGTGAGGTATCTCTACCTTCACTAGTGTGGTGAGGTATCTCTACCTTCAGTAGTGTGGTGAGGTATCTCAGTATCTCTACCTACAGTAGTGTGGTGAGGTATCTCAGTATCTCTACCTTCAGTGGTGTGGTGAGGTATCTCTACCTTCAGTAGCATGGTGAGGTATCTCAGTATCTCTACCTTCAGTAGTGTGGTGAGGTATCTCAGTATCTCTAGCTTCAGTAGTATGGTGAGGTATCTCAGTATCTCTACCTTCAGTCGTATGGTGAGGTATCTCTACATTCAGTAGCATGGTGAGGTATCTCAGTATCTCTACCTTCAGTAGTGTGGTGAGGTATCTCAGTATCTCTAGCTTCAGTAGTATGGTGAGGTATCTCAGTATCTCTACCTTCAGTCGTATGGTGAGGTATCTCTACATTCAGTAGCATGGTGAGGTATCTCAGTATCTCTAGCTTTAGTAGTGTGGTGAGGTATCTCAGTATCTCTACATTCATTAGCATGGTGAGGTATCTCTACCTTCAGTAGTGTGGTGAAGTATCTCAGTATCTCTACTTTTAGTAGTGTGGTGAGGTATCTCTACATTCAGTAGTGTGGTGAGGTGTCTCAGTATCTCTACCTTCAGTAGTGTGGTGAGGTGTCTCAGTATCTCTACCTTCAGTGGTGTGGTGAGGTATCTCTACCTTCTGTAGTATGGTGAGGTATCTCAGTATCTCTACCTTCAGTAGTATGGTGAGGTATCTCAGTAGCTCTACCTTCAGTAGTGTGGTGAGGTATCTCAGTATCTCTACCTTCAGTAGTGTGGTGAGGTATCTCTACATTCAGTAGAATGGTGAGGAATCTCAGTATCTCTACCTTCAGTAGTATGGTGAGGTATCTCAGTAGCTCTACCTTCAGTAGTATGGTGAGGTATCTCTACCTTCAGTAGTATGGTGAGGTATCTCAGTATCTCTACCTTCAGTAGCATGGTGAGGTATCTCAGTATCTCTACCTTCAGTAGTATGGTGAGGTATCTCAGTATCTCTACCTTCAGTAGTATGGTGAGGTATCTCAGTAGCTCTACCTTCAGTAGTATGGTGAGGTATCTCAGTATCTCTACCTTCAGTAGCATGGTGAGGTATCTCAGTATCTCTACCTTCAGTAGTATGGTGAGGTATCTCAGTATCTCTACCTTCAGTAGTATGGTGAGGTATCTCAGTAGCTCTACCTTCAGTAGTATGGTGAGGTATCTCTACCTTCAGTAGTGTGGTGAGGTATCTCTACCTTCAGTAGTATGGTGAGGTATCTCAGTATCTCTACCTTCAGTAGTATGGTGAGGTATCTCAGTATCTCTACCTTCAGTAGTATGGTGAGGTATCTCAGTAGCTCTACCTTCAGTAGTATGGTGAGGTATCTCTACCTTCAGTGGTGTGGTGAGGTATCTCTACCTTCAGTAGTATGGTGAGGTATCTCAGTATCTCTACCTTCAGTAGTGTGGTGAGGTATCTCTACCTTCAGTAGTATGGTGAGGTATCTCAGTATCTCTACCTTCAGTAGTATGGTGAGGTATCTCAGTATCTCTACCTTCAGTAGTATGGTGAGGTATCTCAGTATCTCTACCTTCAGTAGCATGGTGAGGTATCTCAGTATCTCTACCTTCAGTGGTGTGGTGAGGTATCTCAGTATCTCTACCTTCAGTAGTGTGGTGAGGTATCTCAGTATCTCTACATTTAGTAGTATGGTGAGGTATCTCTACCTTCAGTAGTGTGGTGAGGTATCTCAGTATCTCTACCTTCAGTAGTGTGGTGAGGTATCTCAGTATCTCTACCTTCAGTAGCATGGTGAGGTATCTCAGTATCTCTACCTTCAGTAGTATGGTGAGGTATCTCTACCTTCAGTAGCATGGTGAGGTATCTCAGTATCTCTACCTTCAGTAATATGGTGAGGTATCTCTACATTCAGTAGCATGGTGAGGTATCTCAGTATCTCTACCTTTAGTAGTGTGGTGAGGTATCTCAGGATCTCTACCTTTTGTAGTGTGGTGAGGTATCTCTACCTTCAGTAGTATGGTGAGGTATCTCTAACTTCAGTAGTGTGGTGAGGTATCTCTACCTTCAGTAGTGTGGTGAGGTATCTCTACCTTCACTAGTGTGGTGAGGTATCTCTACCTTCAGTAGTGTGGTGAGGTATCTCAGTATCTCTACCTACAGTAGTGTGGTGAGGTATCTCAGTATCTCTACCTTCAGTGGTGTGGTGAGGTATCTCTACCTTCAGTAGCATGGTGAGGTATCTCAGTATCTCTACCTTCAGTAGTGTGGTGAGGTATCTCAGTATCTCTAGCTTCAGAAGTATGGTGAGGTATCTCAGTATCTCTACCTTCAGTCGTATGGTGAGGTATCTCTACATTCAGTAGCATGGTGAGGTGTCTCAGTATCTCTACCTTCAGTAGTGTGGTGAGGTATCTCAGTATCTCTAGCTTCAGTAGTATGGTGAGGTATCTCAGTATCTCTACCTTCAGTCGTATGGTGAGGTATCTCTACATTCAGTAGCATGGTGAGGTATCTCAGTATCTCTAGCTTTAGTAGTGTGGTGAGGTATCTCAGTATCTCTACATTCATTAGCATGGTGAGGTATCTCTACCTTCAGTAGTGTGGTGAAGTATCTCAGTATCTCTACTTTTAGTAGTGTGGTGAGGTATCTCTACATTCAGTAGTGTGGTGAGGTATCTCTAACTTCAGTAGTGTGGTGAGGTATCTCTACCTTCAGTAGTGTGGTGAGGTATCTCTACCTTCAGTAGTGTGGTGAGGTATCTCTACCTTCAGTAGTGTGGTGAGGTATCTCAGTATCTCTACCTACAGTAGTGTGGTGAGGTATCTCAGTATCTCTACCTTCAGTGGTGTGGTGAGGTATCTCTACCTTCAGTAGCATGGTGAGGTCTCTCAGTATCTCTACCTTCAGTAGTGTGGTGAGGTATCTCAGTATCTCTAGCTTCAGTAGTATGGTGAGGTATCTCATTATCTCTACCTTCAGTCGTATGGTGAGGTATCTCTACATTCAGTAGCATGGTGAGGTATCTCAGTATCTCTAACTTCAGTAGTGTGGTGAGGTATCTCAGTATCTCTAGCTTCAGTAGTATGGTGAGGTATCTCAGTATCTCTACCTTCAGTCGTATGGTGAGGTATCTCTACATTCAGTAGCATGGTGAGGTATCTCAGTATCTCTAGCTTTAGTAGTGTGGTGAGGTATCTCAGTATCTCTACATTCATTAGCATGGTGAGGTATCTCTACCTTCAGTAGTGTGGTGAAGTATCTCAGTATCTCTACTTTTAGTATTGTGGTGAGGTATCTCTACATTCAGTAGTGTGGTGAGGTATCTCTACCTTCAGTAGTGTGGTGAGGTGTCTCAGTATCTCTACCTTCAGTAGTGTGGTGAGGTGTCTCAGTATCTCTACCTTCAGTGGTGTGGTGAGGTATCTCTACCTTCTGTAGTATGGTGAGGTATCTCAGTATCTCTACCTTCAGTAGTATGGTGAGGTATCTCAGTAGCTCTACCTTCAGTAGTGTGGTGAGGTATCTCAGTATCTCTACCTTCAGTAGTGTGGTGAGGTATCTCTACATTCAGTAGAATGGTGAGGTATCTCAGTATCTCTACCTTCAGTAGTATGGTGAGGTATCTCAGTAGCTCTACCTTCAGTAGTATGGTGAGGTATCTCTACCTTCAGTAGTATGGTGAGGTATCTCAGTATCTCTACCTTCAGTAGCATGGTGAGGTATCTCAGTATCTCTACCTTCAGTAGTATGGTGAGGTATCTCAGTATCTCTACCTTCAGTAGTATGGTGAGGTATCTCAGTAGCTCTACCTTCAGTAGTATGGTGAGGTATCTCAGTAGCTCTACCTTCAGTAGTATGGTGAGGTATCTCAGTATCTCTACCTTCAGTAGCATGGTGAGGTATCTCAGTATCTCTACCTTCAGTAGTATGGTGAGGTATCTCAGTATCTCTACCTTCAGTAGTATGGTGAGGTATCTCAGTAGCTCTACCTTCAGTAGTATGGTGAGGTATCTCTACCTTCAGTAGTGTGGTGAGGTATCTCTACCTTCAGTAGTATGGTGAGGTATCTCAGTATCTCTACCTTCAGTAGTATGGTGAGGTATCTCAGTATCTCTACCTTCAGTAGCATGGTGAGGTATCTCAGTAGCTCTACCTTCAGTAGTATGGTGAGGTATCTCTACCTTCAGTAGTGTGGTGAGGTATCTCTACCTTCAGTAGTATGGTGAGGTATCTCAGTATCTCTACCTTCAGTAGTGTGGTGAGGTATCTCTACCTTCAGTAGTATGGTGAGGTATCTCAGTATCTCTACCTTCAGTAGTATGGTGAGGTATCTCAGTATCTCTACCTTCAGTAGTATGGTGAGGTATCTCAGTATCTCTACCTTCAGTAGCATGGTGAGGTATCTCAGTATCTCTACCTTCAGTGGTGTGGTGAGGTATCTCAGTATCTCTACCTTCAGTAGTGTGGTGAGGTATCTCAGTATCTCTACCTTTAGTAGTATGGTGAGGTATCTCTACCTTCAGTAGTGTGGTGAGGTATCTCAGTATCTCTACCTTCAGTAGTGTGGTGAGGTATCTCAGTATCTCTACCTTCAGTAGCATGGTGAGGTATCTCAGTATCTCTACCTTCAGTAGTATGGTGAGGTATCTCTACCTTCAGTAGCATGGTGAGGTATCTCAGTATCTCTACCTTCAGTAGTATGGTGAGGTATCTCTACATTCAGTAGCATGGTGAGGTATCTCAGTATCTCTACCTTTAGTAGTGTGGTGAGGTATCTCAGTATCTCTAGCTTTAGTAGCATGGTGAGGTTTCTTAGTACCTCTACCTTCAGTAGTACGGTGAGGTATCTCTACCTTCAGTAGTATGGTGAGGTATCTCAGTATCTCTACCTTCAGTAGTATGGTGAGGTATCTCAGTATCTCTACATTAATTAGCATGGTGAGGTATCTCAGTATCTCTACCTTCAGTAGTGTGGTGAAGTATCTCAGTATCTCTACTTTTAGTAGTGTGGTGAGGTATCTCAGTATCTCTACCTTCAGTAGTGTGGTGAAGTATCTCAGTATCTCTACCTTCAGTAGTATGGTGAGGTATCTCAGTATCTCTACCTTCAGTAGTATGGTGAGGTATCTCAGTATCTCTACCTTCAGTAGCATGGTGAGGTATCTCAGTATCTCTACCTTCAGTAGCATGGTGAGGTATCTCAGTATCTCTACCTTCAGTAGTATGGTGAGGTATCTCAGTATCTCTACCTTCAGTAGTATGGTGAGGTATCTCAGTATCTCTACCTTCAGTAGCATGGTGAGGTATCTCAGTATCTCTACCTTCAGTAGCATGGTGAGGTATCTCAGTGTCTCTACCTTCAGTAGTGTGGTGAGGTATCTCTACCTTCAGTAGTATGGTGAGGTATCTCAGTATCTCTACCTTCAGTAGTATGGTGAGGTATCTCAGTATCTCTACCTTCAGTAGCATGGTGAGGTATCTCTACCTTCAGTAGTATGGTGAGGTATCTCAGTATCTCTACCTTCAGTAGTATGGTGAGGTATCTCAGTATCTCTACCTTCAGTATTATGGTGAGGTTTCTCAGTATCTCTACCTTCAGTAGTGTGGTGAGGTATCTCAGTATCTCTACCTACAGTAGTGTGGTGAGGTATCTCAGTATCTGTACCTTCAGTGGTGTGGTGAGGTATCTCTACCTTCAGTAGCATGGTGAGGTATCTCAGTATCTCTACCTTCAGTAGTGTGGTGAGGTATCTCAGTATCTCTACCTTCAGTAGCATGGTGAGGTATCTCAGTCTCTCCACCTTCAGTAGTATGGTGAGGTATCTCAGTATCTCTACCTTTAGTATTATGGTAAGGTATCTCTACCTTCAGTAGCATGGTGAGGTATCTCAGTATCTCTACCTTCAGTAGTGTGGTGAGGTATCTCAGTATCTCTACCTTCAGTAGTGTGGTGAGGTATCTCAGTATCTCTACCTTTAATAGTGTGGTGAGGTATCTCAGTATCTCTACCTTCAGTATTATGGTGAGGTATCTCAGTATCTCTACCTTCAGTAGTGTGGTGAGGTATCTCTACCTTCAGTAGTATGGTGAGGTATCTCAGTATCTCTACCTTTAGTAGTACAGTGAGGTATCTCTACCTTCAGTAGTATGGTGAGGTATCTCAGTATCTCTACCTTCATTAGTATGGTGAGGTATCTCAGTATCTCTACCTTCATTAGTATGGTGAGGTATCTCAGTATCTCTACCTACAGTTGTGTGGTGAGGTATCTCAGTATCTCTACCTTCAGTGGTGTGGTGAGGTATCTCTACCTTCAGTAGCATGGTGAGGTATCTCAGTATCTCTACCTTCAGTAGTGTGGTGAGGTATCTCAGTATCTCTACCTTCAGTAGTATGGTGAGATATCTCAGTATCTCTACCTTCAGTAGCATGGTGAGGTATCTCAGTATCTCTTCCTTCAGTAGTATGGTGAGGTATCTCAGTATCTCTACCTTCAGTGGTGTGGTGAGGTATCTCAGTATCTCTACCTTCAGTAGCATGGTGAGGTATTTCTACCTTCAGTAGTGTGGTGAGGTATCTCAGTATCTCTACCTTCAGTAGTATGGTGAGGTATCTCAGTATCTCTACCTTCAGTAGCATGATGAGGTATCTCAGTATCTCTACCTTTATTATTATGGTGAGGTATCTTAGTATCTCTACCTTCAGTAGTATGGTGAGGTATCTCAGTATCTCTCCCTTCAGTAGCATGGTGAGGTATCTCAGTATCTCTACCTTCAGTAGTATGGTGAGGTATCTCAGTATCTCTACCTTCAGTAGTGTGGTGAGGTATCTCAGTATCTCTACCTTCAGTAGTATGGTGAGGTATCTCAGTATCTCTACCTACAGTAGTGTGGTGAGGTAACTCAGTATCTCTACCTACAGTAGTGTGGTGAGGTATCTCAGTATCTCTACCTTTAGTGGTGTGGTGAGGTATCTCTACCTACAGTAGTGTGATGAGGTATCTCAGTATCTCTACCTTCAGTAGTATGGTGAGGTATCTCAGTATCTCTACCTTTAGTGCTGTGGTGAGGTATCTCTACCTTCAGTAGCATGGTGAGGTATCTCAGTATCTCTACCTTTAGTGGTGTGGTGAGGTATCTCTACCTTCAGTAGTATGGTGAGGTATCTCAGTATCTCTACCTTCAGTAGCATGGTGAGGTATCTCAGTATCTCTACCTTTAGTGGTGTGGTGAGGTATCTCAGTATCTCTACCTTTAGTGGTGTGGTGAGGTATCTCAGTATCTCTACCTTTAGTGGTGTGGTGAGGTATCTCAGTATCTCTACCTTTAGTGGTGTGGTGAGGTATCTCTACCTTCAGTAGCATGGTGAGGTATCTCAGTATCTCTACCTTTAGTGGTGTGGTGAGGTATCTCAGTATCTCTACCTTCAGTAGTATGGTGAGGTATCTCAGTATCTCTACCTTTAGTGGTGTGGTGAGGTATCTCTACCTTCAGTAGCATGGTGAGGTATCTCAGTATCTCTACCTTTAGTAGTGTGGTGAGGTATCTCAGTATCTCTAGCTTCAGTAGTATGGTGAGGTATCTCAGTATCTCTACCTTCAGTAGTATGGTGAGGTATCTCTACATTCAGTAGCATGGTGAGGTATCTCAGTATCTCTACCTTTAGTAGTGTGGTGAGGTATCTCAGTATCTCTAGCTTTAGTATTATGGTGAGGTATCTCAGTATCTCTACCTTCAGTAGTGTGGTGAAGTATCTCAGTATCTCTACCTTCAGTAGTGTGGTGAGGTATCTCTACCTTCAGTAGTGTGGTGAGGTATCTCAGTATCTCTACCTTCAGTAGTGTGGTGAGGTATCTCAGTATCTCTACCTACAGTAGTGTGGTGAGGTATCTCAGTATCTCTACCTTCAGTAGTGTGGTGAGGTATCTCAGTATCTCTACCTTCAGTAGTGTGGTGAGGTATCTCAGTATCTCTACCTTCAGTAGTGTGGTGAGGTATCTCAGTATCTCTACCTTCAGTAGCATGGTGAGGTATCTCAGTATCTCTACCTTCAGTAGTATGGTGAGGTATCTCTACCTTCAGTAGTATGGTGAGGTATCTCAGTATCTCTACCTTCAGTATTATGGTGAGGTTTCTCAGTATCTGTACCTTCAGTGGTGTGGTGAGGTATCTCTACCTTCAGTAGCATGGTGAGGTATCTCAGTATCTCTACCTTCAGTAGTGTGGTGAGGTATCTCAGTATCTCTACCTTCAGTAGCATGGTGAGGTATCTCAGTCTCTCCACCTTCAGTAGTATGGTGAGGTATCTCAGTATCTCTACCTTTAGTAGTATGGTGAGGTATCTCTACCTTCAGTATATGGTGAGGTATCTCAGTATCTCTACCTTCAGTAGAGTGGTGAGGTATCTCAGTATCTCTACCTTCAGTAGTATGGTGAGGTATCTCAGTATCTCTACCTTCAGTAGTGTGGTGAGGTATCTCAGTATCTCTACCTTCAGTAGTGTGGTGAGGTATCTCAGTATCTCTACCTTTAATAGTGTGGTGAGGTATCTCAGTATCTCTACCTTCAGTATTATGGTGAGGTATCTCAGTATCTCTACCTTCAGTAGTGTGGTGAGGTATCTCTACCTTCAGTAGTATGGTGAGGTATCTCAGTATCTCTACCTTTAGTAGTACAGTGAGGTATCACTACCTTCACTAGTATGGTGAGGTATCTCAGTATCTCTACCTTCATTAGTATGGTGAGGTATCTCAGTATCTCTACCTTCATTAGTATGGTGAGGTATCTCAGTATCTCTACCTACAGTAGTGTGGTGAGGTATCTCAGTATCTCTACCTTCAGTGGTGTGGTGAGGTATCTCTACCTTCAGTAGCATGGTGAGGTATCTCAGTATCTCTACCTTCAGTAGTGTGGTGAGGTATCTCAGTATCTCTACCTTCAGTAGTATGGTGAGATATCTCAGTATCTCTACCTTCAGTAGCATGGTGAGGTATCTCAGTATCTCTTCCTTCAGTAGTATGGTGAGGTATCTCAGTGTCTCTACCTTCAGTAGCATGGTGAGGTATTTCTACCTTCAGTGGTGTGGTGAGGTATCTCAGTATCTCTACCTTCAGTAGCATGGTGAGGTATTTCTACCTTCAGTAGTGTGGTGAGGTATCTCAGTATCTCTACCTTCAGTAGTATGGTGAGGAATCTCAGTATCTCTACCTTCAGTAGCATGATGAGGTATCTCAGTATCTCTACCTTTATTATTATGGTGAGGTATCTTAGTATCTCTACCTTCAGTAGTGTGGTGAGGTAACTCAGTATCTCTACCTTCAGTAGTGTGGTGAGGTAACTCAGTATCTCTACCTTCAGTAGTGTGGTGAGGTATCTCAGTATCTCTACCTTCAGTGGTGTGGTGAGGTATCTCTACCTTCAGTAGCATGATGAGGTAACTCAGTATCTCTACCTACAGTAGTATGGTGAGGTATCTTAGTATCTCTACCTTCAGTAGTATGGTGAGGTATCTCAGTATCTCTCCCTTTAGTAGCATGGTGAGGTATCTCAGTATCTCTACCTTCAGTAGTGTGGTGAGGTATCTCAGTATCTCTACCTACAGTAGTGTGGTGAGGTATCTCTACCTACAGTAGTGTGGTGAGGTATCTCAGTATCTCTACCTTCATTAGCATGGTGAGGTATCTCAGTATCTCTACCTTTAGTGGTGTGGTGAGGTATCTCTACCTTCAGTAGTATGGTGAGGTATCTCAGTATCTCTACCTTCAGTAGTATGGTGAGGTATCTCAGTATCTCTACCTTTAGTGGTGTGGTGAGGTATCTCTACCTTCAGTAGCATGGTGAGGTATCTCAGTATCTCTACCTTTAGTAGTGTGGTGAGGTATCTCAGTATCTCTAGCTTCAGTAGTATGGTGAGGTATCTCAGTATCTCTACCTTCAGTAGTATGGTGAGGTATCTCTACATTCAGTAGCATGGTGAGGTATCTCAGTATCTCTACCTTTAGTAGTGTTGTGAGGTATCTCAGTATCTCTACCTTCAGTAGTGTGGTGAGGTATCTCAGTATCTCTACCTTCAGTAGTGTGGTGAAGTATCTCAGTATCTCTACCTTCAGTAGTGTGGTGAGGTATCTCTACCTTCAGTAGTGTGGTGAGGTATCTCAGTATCTCTACCTTCAGTAGTGTGGTGAGGTATTTCTACCTTCAGTAGTGTGGTGAGGTATCTCATTATCTCTACCTTTAGTAGTATGGTGAGGTATCTCATTATCTCTACCTTCAGTAGTGTGGTGAGGTATCTCAGTATCTCTACCTTCAGTAGTGTGGTGAGGTATCTCAGTATCTCTACCTTCAGTAGTGTGGTGAGGTATCTCAGTATCTCTACCTTCAGTAGCATGGTGAGGTATCTCTACCTTCAGTAGCATGGTGAGGTATCTCAGTATCTCTACCTTCAGTAGTGTGGTGAGGTATCTCTACCTTCAGTAGTGTGGTGAGGTATCTCAGTATCTCTACCTTCAGTAGTGTGGTGAGGTATCTCAGTATCTCTACCTTCAGTAGCATGGTGAGGTATCTCAGTATCTCTACCTTTAGTAGTGTGGTGAGGTATCTCAGTATCTCTAGCTTCAGTAGTACGGTGAGGTATCTCAGTATCTCTACCTTCAGTAGTATGGTGAGGTATCTCTACATTCAGTAGCATGGTGAGGTATCTCAGTATCTCTACCTTTAGTAGTGTGGTGAGGTATCTCAGTTTCTCTACCTTCAGTAGTATGGTGAGGTATCTCAGTATCTCTACCTTTAGTGGTGTGGTGAGGTATCTCTACCTTCAGTAGCATGGTGAGGTATCTCAGTATCTCTACCTTTAGTAGTGTGGTGAGGTATCTCAGTATCTCTAGCTTCAGTAGTATGGTGAGGTATCTCAGTATCTCTACCTTCAGTAGTATGGTGAGGTATCTCTACATTCAGTAGCATGGTGAGGTATCTCAGTATCTCTACCTTTAGTAGTGTGGTGAGGTATCTCAGTATCTCTAGCTTTAGTATTATGGTGAGGTATCTCAGTATCTCTACATTCATTAGCATGGTGAGGTATCTCAGTATCTCTACCTTCAGTAGTGTGGTGAAGTATCTAATTATCTCTACCTTCAGTAGTGTGGTGAGGTATCTCTACCTTCAGTAGTGTGGTGAGGTATCTCAGTATCTCTACCTTCAGTAGTGTGGTGAGGTATCTCAGTATCTCTACCTACAGTAGTGTGGTGAGGTATCTCAGTATCTCTACCTTCAGTAGTGTGGTGAGGTATCTCAGTATCTCTACCTTCAGTAGTGTGGTGAGGTATCTCAGTATCTCTACCTTCAGTAGTGTGGTGAGGTATCTCAGTATCTCTACCTTCAGTAGCATGGTGAGGTATCTCAGTATCTCTACCTTCAGTAGTATGGTGAGGTATCTCTACCTTCAGTAGTATGGTGAGGTATCTCAGTATCTCTACCTTCAGTATTATGGTGAGGTTTCTCAGTATCTCTACCTTCAGTAGTGTGGTGAGGTATCTCAGTATCTCTACCTACAGTAGTGTGGTGAGGTATCTCAGTATCTGTACCTTCAGTGGTGTGGTGAGGTATCTCTACCTTCAGTAGCATGGTGAGGTATCTCAGTATCTCTACCTTCAGTAGTGTGGTGAGGTATCTCAGTATCTCTACCTTCAGTAGCATGGTGAGGTATCTCAGTCTCTCCACCTTCAGTAGTATGGTGAGGTATCTCAGTATCTCTACCTTTAGTAGTATGGTGAGGTATCTCTACCTTCAGTATATGGTGAGGTATCTCAGTATCTCTACCTTTAGTAGTATGGTGAGGTATCTCTACCTTCAGTATATGGTGAGGTATCTCAGTATCTCTACCTTCAGTAGAGTGGTGAGGTATCTCAGTATCTCTACCTTCAGTAGTATGGTGAGGTATCTCAGTATCTCTACCTTCAGTAGTGTGGTGAGGTATCTCAGTATCTCTACCTTCAGTAGTGTGGTGAGGTATCTCAGTATCTCTACCTTTAATAGTGTGGTGAGGTATCTCAGTATCTCTACCTTCAGTATTATGGTGAGGTATCTCAGTATCTCTACCTTCAGTAGTGTGGTGAGGTATCTCTACCTTCAGTAGTATGGTGAGGTATCTCAGTATCTCTACCTTTAGTAGTACAGTGAGGTATCTCTACCTTCAGTAGTATGGTGAGGTATCTCAGTATCTCTACCTTCAGTAGCATGGTGAGGTATCTCAGTATCTCTACCTTCATTAGTATGGTGAGGTATCTCAGTATCTCTACCTTCATTAGTATGGTGAGGTATCTCAGTATCTCTACCTACAGTAGTGTGGTGAGGTATCTCAGTATCTCTACCTTCAGTGGTGTGGTGAGGTATCTCAGTATCTCTACCTTCAGTAGTATGGTGAGGTATCTCAGTATCTCTACCTTCAGTAGTATGGTGAGGTATCTCAGTATCTCTACCTACAGTAGTGTGGTGAGGTATCTCAGTATCTCTACCTTCAGTGGTGTGGTGAGGTATCTCAGTATCTCTACCTTCAGTAGTATGGTGAGGTATCTCAGTATCTCTACCTTCAGTAGCATGGTGAGGTATCTCAGTATCTCTACCTTCAGTAGTGTGGTGAGGTATTTCTACCTTCAGTAGTGTGGTGAGGTATCTCAGTATCTCTACCTTCAGTAGTGTGGTGAGGTATCTCAGTATCTCTACCTTCAGTAGTATGGTGAGGTATCTCAGTATCTCTACCTTCAGTAGCATGATGAGGTATCTCAGTATCTCTACCTTTATTATTATGGTGAGGTATCTCAGTATCTCTACCTTCAGTAGTGTGGTGAGGTATCTCAGTGTCTCTACCTTCAGTAGCATGGTGAGGTATTTCTACCTTCAGTGGTGTGGTGAGGTATCTCAGTATCTCTACCTTCAGTAGCATGGTGAGGTATTTCTACCTTCAGTAGTGTGGTGAGGTAACTCAGTATCTCTACCTACAGTAGTGTGGTGAGGTATCTCAGTATCTCTACCTTCAGTGGTGTGGTGAGGGATCTCTACCTTCAGTAGTGTGGTGAGGCATCTCAGTATCTCTACCTTCAGTAGCATGGTGAGGTATCTCAGTATCTCTACCTTCAGTAGTATGGTGAGGTATCTCAGTATCTCTACCTTCAGTAGTATGGTGAGGTATCTCTACCTTCAGTAGTATGGTGAGGTATCTCAGTATCTCTACCTTCAGTAGTGTGGTGAGGTATCTCAGTATCTCTACCTTCAGTAGTGTGGTGAGGTATCTCAGTATCTCTACCTTCAGTAGTATGGTGAGGTATCTCTACCTTCAGTAGTATGGTGAGGTATCTCAGTATCTCTACCTTCAGTAGTGTGGTGAGGTATCTCAGTATCTCTACCTTCAGTAGCATGGTGAGGTATCTCAGTATCTCTACCTTTAGTAGTGTGGTGAGGTATCTCAGTATCTCTAGCTTCAGTAGTACGGTGAGGTATCTCAGTATCTCTACCTTCAGTAGTATGGTGAGGTATCTCTACATTCAGTAGCATGGTGAGGTATCTCAGTATCTCTACCTTCAGTAGCATGGTGAGGTATCTCAGTATCTCTACCTTCAGTAGTATGGTGAGGTATCTCAGTATCTCTACCTTCAGTAGTATGGTGAGGTATCTCTACCTTCAGTAGTATGGTGAGGTATATCAGTATCTCTACCTTCAGTAGTGTGGTGAGGTATCTCAGTATCTCTACCTTCAGTAGTGTGGTGAGGTATCTCAGTATCTCTACCTTCAGTAGTATGGTGAGGTATCTCTACCTTCAGTAGTATGGTGAGGTATCTCAGTATCTCTACCTTCGGTAGTGTGGTGAGGTATCTCAGTATCTCTACCTTCAGTAGCATGGTGAGGTATCTCAGTATCTCTACCTTTAGTAGTGTGGTGAGGTATCTCAGTATCTCTAGCTTCAGTAGTATGGTGAGGTATCTCAGTATCTCTACCTTCAGTAGTATGGTGAGGTATCTCTACATTCAGTAGCATGGTGAGGTATCTCAGTATCTCTACCTTTAGTAGTGTGGTGAGGTATCTCAGTATCTCTAGCTTTAGTAGCATGGTGAGGTTTCTTAGTACCTCTACCTTCAGTAGTACGGTGAGGTATCTCTACCTTCAGTAGTATGGTGAGGTATCTCAGTATCTCTACCTTCAGTAGTATGGTGAGGTATCTCAGTATCTCTACATTCATTAGCATGGTGAGGTATCTCAGTATCTCTACCTTCAGTAGTGTGGTGAAGTATCTCAGTATCTCTACCTTCAGTAGTGTGGTGAGGTATCTCAGTATCTCTACCTTCAGTAGTGTGGTGAGGTATCTCAGTATCTCTACCTTCAGTAGTATGGTGAGGTATCTCGGTATCTCTACCTTCAGTAGCATGATGAGGTATCTCAGTATCTCTACCTTTATTATTATGGTGAGGTATCTCAGTATCTCTACCTTCAGTAGTGTGGTGAGGTATCTCAGTGTCTCTACCTTCAGTAGCATGGTGAGGTATTTCTACCTTCAGTGGTGTGGTGAGGTATCTCAGTATCTCTACCTTCAGTAGCATGGTGAGGTATTTCTACCTTCAGTAGTGTGGTGAGGTAACTCAGTATCTCTACCTACAGTAGTGTGGTGAGGTATCTCAGTATCTCTACCTTCAGTGGTGTGGTGAGGTATCTCTACCTTCAGTAGTGTGGTGAGGTATCTCAGTATCTCTACCTTCAGTAGCATGGTGAGGTATCTCAGTATCTCTACCTTCAGTAGTATGGTGAGGTATCTCAGTATCTCTACCTTCAGTAGTATGGTGAGGTATCTCTACCTTCAATAGTATGGTGAGGTATCTCAGTATCTCTACCTTCAGTAGTGTGGTGAGGTATCTCAGTATCTCTACCTTCAGTAGTGTGGTGAGGTATCTCAGTATCTCTACCTTCAGTAGTATGGTGAGGTATCTCTACCTTCAGTAGTATGGTGAGGTATCTCAGTATCTCTACCTTCAGTAGTGTGGTGAGGTATCTCAGTATCTCTACCTTCAGTAGTGTGGTGAGGTATCTCAGTATCTCTACCTTCAGTAGTATGGTGAGGTATCTCTACCTTCAGTAGTGTGGTGAGGTATCTCAGTATCTCTACCTTCAGTAGTGTGGTGAGGTATCTCAGTATCTCTACCTTCAGTAGCATGGTGAGGTATCTCAGTATCTCTACCTTTAGTAGTGTGGTGAGGTATCTCAGTATCTCTAGCTTCAGTAGTACGGTGAGGTATCTCAGTATCTCTACCTTCAGTAGTATGGTGAGGTATCTCTACATTCAGTAGCATGGTGAGGTATCTCAGTATCTCTACCTTTAGTAGTGTGGTGAGGTATCTCAGTATCTCTAGCTTTAGTAGCATGGTGAGGTTTCTTAGTACCTCTACCTTCAGTAGTACGGTGAGGTATCTCTACCTTCAGTAGTATGGTGAGGTATCTCAGTATCTCTACCTTCAGTAGTATGGTGAGGTATCTCAGTATCTCTACATTCATTAGCATGGTGAGGTATCTCAGTATCTCTACCTTCAGTAGTGTGGTGAAGTATCTCAGTATCTCTACCTTCAGTAGTGTGGTGAGGTATCTCAGTATCTCTACCTTCGGTAGTGTGGTGAGGTATCTCAGTATCTCTACCTTCAGTAGTATGGTGAGGTATCTCGGTATCTCTACCTTCAGTAGCATGATGAGGTATCTCAGTATCTCTACCTTTATTATTATGGTGAGGTATCTCAGTATCTCTACCTTCAGTAGTGTGGTGAGGTATCTCAGTGTCTCTACCTTCAGTAGCATGGTGAGGTATTTCTACCTTCAGTGGTGTGGTGAGGTATCTCAGTATCTCTACCTTCAGTAGCATGGTGAGGTATTTCTACCTTCAGTAGTGTGGTGAGGTAACTCAGTATCTCTACCTACAGTAGTGTGGTGAGGTATCTCAGTATCTCTACCTTCAGTGGTGTGGTGAGGTATCTCTACCTTCAGTAGTGTGGTGAGGTATCTCAGTATCTCTACCTTCAGTAGTGTGGTGAGGTATCTCAGTATCTCTACCTTCAGTAGTATGGTGAGGTATCTCAGTATCTCTACCTTCAGTAGTGTGGTGAGGTATCTCAGTATCTCTACCTTCAGTGGTGTGGTGAGGTATCTCTACCTTCAGTAGTGTGGTGAGGTATCTCAGTATCTCTACCTTCAGTAGTGTGGTGAGGTATCTCAGTATCTCTACCTTCAGTGGTGTGGTGAGGTATCTCTACCTTCAGTAGTATGGTGAGGTATCTCAGTATCTCTACCTTCAGTAGCATGGTGAGGTATCTCAGTATCTCTACCTTCAGTAGTATGGTGAGGTATCTCAATATCTCTACCTTCAGTAGTATGGTGAGGTATCTCTACCTTCAGTAGTATGGTGAGGTATCTCAGTATCTCTACCTTCAGTAGTGTGGTGAGTTATCTCAGTATCTCTACCTTCAGTAGTGTGGTGAGGTATCTCAGTATCTCTACCTTCAGTAGTATGGTGAGGTATCTCTACCTTCAGTAGTGTGGTGAGGTATCTCAGTATCTCTACCTTCAGTAGTGTGGTGAGGTATCTCAGTATCTCTACCTTCAGTAGCATGGTGAGGTATCTCAGTATCTCTACCTTTAGTAGTGTGGTGAGGTATCTCAGTATCTCTAGCTTCAGTAGTACGGTGAGGTATCTCAGTATCTCTACCTTCAGTAGTATGGTGAGGTATCTCTACATTCAGTAGCATGGTGAGGTATCTCAGTATCTCTACCTTTAGTAGTGTGGTGAGGTATCTCAGTATCTCTAGCTTTAGTAGCATGGTGAGGTTTCTTAGTACCTCTACCTTCAGTAGTACGGTGAGGTATCTCTACCTTCAGTAGTATGGTGAGGTATCTCAGTATCTCTACCTTCAGTAGTATGGTGAGGTATCTCAGTATCTCTACATTCATTAGCATGGTGAGGTATCTCAGTATCTCTACCTTCAGTAGTGTGGTGAAGTATCTCAGTATCTCTACCTTCAGTAGTGTGGTGAGGTATCTCAGTATCTCTACCTTCAGTAGCATGGTGAGGTATCTCAGTATCTCTACCTTCAGTAGCGTGGTGAGGTATCTCAGTATCTCTACCTTCAGTAGCATGGTGAGGTATCTCAGTATCTCTACTTTTAGTAGTGTGGTGAGGTATCTCAGTATCTCTACCTTCAGTAGTGTGGTGAAGTATCTCAGTATCTCTACCTTCAGTAGTATGGTGAGGTATCTCAGTATCTCTACTTTTAGTAGTGTGGTGAGGTATCTCAGTATCTCTACCTTCAGTAGTATGGTGAGGTATCTCAGTATCTCTACTTTTAGTAGTGTGGTGAGGTATCTCAGTATCTCTACCTTCAGTAGTATGGTGAGGTATCTCAGTATCTCTACTTTTAGTAGTGTGGTGAGGTATCTCAGTATCTCTACCTTCAGTAGCATGGTGAGGTATCTCAGTATCTCTACCTTCAGTAGCGTGGTGAAGTATCTCAGTATCTCTACCTTCAGTAGCATGGTGAGGTATCTCAGTATCTCTACCTTCAGTAGTGTGGTGAGGTATTTCTACCTTCAGTAGTGTGGTGAGGTATCTCAGTATCTCTACCTTCAGTAGTGTGGTGAGGTATCTCAGTATCTCTACCTTCAGTAGTATGGTGAGGTATCTCAGTATCTCTACCTTCAGTAGCATGATGAGGTATCTCAGTATCTCTACCTTTATTATTATGGTGAGGTATCTCAGTATCTCTACCTTCAGTAGTGTGGTGAGGTATCTCAGTGTCTCTACCTTCAGTAGCATGGTGAGGTATTTCTACCTTCAGTGGTGTGGTATCTCAGTATCTCTACCTTCAGTAGTATGGTGAGGTATCTCAGTATCTCTACCTTCAGTATTATGGTGAGGTATCTTAGTATCTCTACCTTCAGTAGTGTGGTGAGGTAACTCAGTATCTCTACCTACAGTAGTGTGGTGAGGTATCTCAGTATCTCTACCTTCAGTGGTGTGGTGAGGTATCTCTACCTTCAGTAGTGTGGTGAGGTATCTCAGTATCTCTACCTTCAGTAGTATGGTGAGGTATCTCAGTATCTCTACCTTCAGTAGTATGGTGAGGTATCTCTACCTTCAGTAGTGTGGTGAGGTATCTCAGTATCTCTACCTTCAGTAGTATGGTGAGGTATCTCTACCTTCAGTAGTGTGGTGAGGTATCTCAGTATCCCTACCTTCAGTAGTGTGGTGAGGTATCTCAGTATCTCTACCTTCAGTAGCATGGTGAGGTATCTCAGTATCTCTACCTTTAGTAGTGTGGTGAGGTATCTCAGTATCTCTAGCTTCAGTAGTACGGTGAGGTATCTCAGTATCTCTACCTTTAGTAGTATGGTGAGGTATCTCTACATTCAGTAGCATGGTGAGGTATCTCTACCTTCAGTAGTATGGTGAGGTATCTCAGTATCTCTACCTTCAGTATTATGGTGAGGTTTCTCAGTATCTCTACCTTCAGTAGTGTGGTGAGGTATCTCAGTATCTCTACCTACAGTAGTGTGGTGAGGTATCTCAGTATCTGTACCTTCAGTGGTGTGGTGAGGTATCTCTACCTTCAGTAGCATGGTGAGGTATCTCAGTATCTCTACCTTCAGTAGTGTGGTGAGGTATCTCAGTATCTCTACCTTCAGTAGCATGGTGAGGTATCTCAGTATCTCTACCTTCAGTAGCATGGTGAGGTATCTCAGTATCTCTACCTTTAGTAGTATGGTGAGGTATCTCTACCTTCAGTAGCATGGTGAGGTATCTCAGTATCTCTACCTACAGTAGTGTGGTGAGGTATCTCAGTATCTCTACCTTCAGTGGTGTGGTGAGGTATCTCTACCTTCAGTAGCATGGTGAGGTATCTCAGTATCTCTACCTTCAGTAGTGTGGTGAGGTATCTCAGTATCTCTACCTTCAGTAGTATGGTGAGATATCTCAGTATCTCTACCTTCAGTAGCATGGTGAGGTATCTCAGTATCTCTTCCTTCAGTAGTATGGTGAGGTATCTCAGTGTCTCTACCTACAGTAGCATGGTGAGGTATTTCTACCTTCAGTGGTGTGGTGAGGTATCTCAGTATCTCTACCTTCAGTAGCATGGTGAGGTATTTCTACCTTCAGTAGTGTGGTGAGGTATCTCAGTATCTCTACCTTCAGTAGTATGGTGAGGTATCTCAGTATCTCTACCTTCAGTAGCATGATGAGGTATCTCAGTATCTCTACCTTTATTATTATGGTGAGATATCTTAGTATCTCTACCTTCAGTAGTGTGGTGAGGTAACTCAGTATCTCTACCTACAGTAGTGTGGTGAGGTATCTCAGTATCTCTACCTTCAGTGGTGTGGTGAGGTATCTCTACCTTCAGTAGCATGATGAGGTATCTCAGTATCTCTACCTTTATTATTATGGTGAGCTATCTTAGTATCTCTACCTTCAGTAGTATGGTGAGGTATCTCAGTATCTCTCCCTTCAGTAGCATGGTGAGGTATCTCAGTATCTCTACCTTCAGTAGTGTGGTGAGGTATCTCAGTATCTCTACCTACAGTAGTGTGGTGAGGTATCTCTACCTTCAGTAGTGTGGTGAGGTATCTCAGTATCTCTACCTACAGTAGTGTGGTGAGGTATCTCAGTATCTCTACCTTCAGTAGTGTGGTGAGGTATCTCAGTATCTCTCCCTTCAGTAGTGTGGTGAGGTATCTCAGTATCTCTACCTACAGTAGTGTGGTGAGGTAACTCAGTATCTCTACCTACAGTAGTGTGGTGAGGTATCTCAGTATCTCTACCTTTAGTGGTGTGGTGAGGTATCTCTACCTACAGTAGTGTGGTGAGGTATCTCAGTATCTCTACCTTCAGTAGTATGGTGAGGTATCTCAGTATCTCTACCTTTAGTGGTGTGGTGAGGTATCTCTACCTTCAGTAGCATGGTGAGGTATCTCAGTATCTCTACCTTTAGTGGTGTGGTGAGGTATCTCTACCTTCAGTAGTATGGTGAGGTATCTCAGTATCTCTACCTTCAGTAGTGTGGTGAGGTATCTCAGTATCTCTACCTTTAGTGGTGTGGTGAGGTATCTAAGTATCTCTACCTTTAGTAGTGTGGTGAGGTATCTCAGTATCTCTACCTTTAGTGGTGTGGTGAGGTATCTAAGTATCTCTACCTTTAGTGGTGTGGTGAGGTATCTCTACCTTCAGTAGCATGGTGAGGTATCTCAGTATCTCTACCTTTAGTGGTGTGGTGAGGTATCTCAGTATCTCTACCTTCAGTAGTATGGTGAGGTATCTCAGTATCTCTACCTTTAGTGGTGAGGTATCTCTACCTTCAGTAGCATGGTGAGGTATCTCAGTATCTCTACCTTTAGTAGTGTGGTGAGGTATCTCAGTATCTCTAGCTTCAGTAGTATGGTGAGGTATCTCAGTATCTCTACCTTCAGTAGTATGGTGAGGTATCTCTACATTCAGTAGCATGGTGAGGTATCTCAGTATCTCTACCTTTAGTAGTGTGGTGAGGTATCTCAGTATCTCTACATTCATTAGCATGGTGAGGTATCTCAGTATCTCTACCTTCAGTAGTATGGTGAGGTATCTCAGTATCTCTACATTCATTAGCATGGTGAGGTATCTCAGTATCTCTACCTTCAGTAGTATGGTGAGGTATCTCAGTATCTCTACCTTCAGTAGTGTGGTGAGGTATCTCTACCTTCAGTAGTGTGGTGAGGTATCTCAGTATCTCTACCTTCAGTAGTGTGGTGAGGTATCTCAGTATCTCTACCTACAGTAGTGTGGTGAGGTATCTCAGTATCTGTCCCTTCAGTGGTGTGGTGAGGTATCTCTACCTTCAGTAGCATGGTGAGGTATCTCAGTATCTCTACCTTCAGTAGTGTGGTGAGGTATCTCAGTATCTCTACCTTCAGTAGCATGGTGAGGTATCTCAGTATCTCTACCTTCAGTAGCATGGTGAGGTATCTCAGTATCTCTACCTTTAGTAGTATGGTGAGGTATCTCTACCTTCAGTAGCATGGTGAGGTATCTCAGTATCTCTACCTACAGTAGTGTGGTGAGGTATCTCAGTATCTCTACCTTCAGTGGTGTGGTGAGGTATCTCTACCTTCAGTAGCATGGTGAGGTATCTCAGTATCTCTACCTTCAGTAGTGTGGTGAGGTATCTCAGTATCTCTACCTTCAGTAGTATGGTGAGATATCTCAGTATCTCTACCTTCAGTAGCATGGTGAGGTATCTCAGTATCTCTTCCTTCAGTAGTATGGTGAGGTATCTCAGTGTCTCTACCTACAGTAGCATGGTGAGGTATTTCTACCTTCAGTGGTGTGGTGAGGTATCTCAGTATCTCTACCTTCAGTAGCATGGTGAAGTATTTCTACCTTCAGTAGTGTGGTGAGGTATCTCAGTATCTCTACCTTCAGTAGTATGGTGAGGTATCTCAGTATCTCTACCTTCAGTAGCATGATGAGGTATCTCAGTATCTCTACCTTTATTATTATGGTGAGATATCTTAGTATCTCTACCTTCAGTAGTGTGGTGAGGTAACTCAGTATCTCTACCTACAGTAGTGTGGTGAGGTATCTCAGTATCTCTACCTTCAGTGGTGTGGTGAGGTATCTCTACCTTCAGTAGCATGATGAGGTATCTCAGTATCTCTACCTTTATTATTATGGTGAGCTATCTTAGTATCTCTACCTTCAGTAGTATGGTGAGGTATCTCAGTATCTCTCCCTTCAGTAGCATGGTGAGGTATCTCAGTATCTCTACCTTCAGTAGTGTGGTGAGGTATCTCAGTATCTCTACCTACAGTAGTGTGGTGAGGTATCTCTACCTTCAGTAGTGTGGTGAGGTATCTCAGTATCTCTACCTACAGTAGTGTGGTGAGGTATCTCAGTATCTCTACCTTCAGTAGTGTGGTGAGGTATCTCAGTATCTCTCCCTTCAGTAGTGTGGTGAGGTATCTCAGTATCTCTACCTACAGTAGTGTGGTGAGGTAACTCAGTATCTCTACCTACAGTAGTGTGGTGAGGTATCTCAGTATCTCTACCTTTAGTGGTGTGGTGAGGTATCTCTACCTACAGTAGTGTGGTGAGGTATTTCAGTATCTCTACCTTCAGTAGTATGGTGAGGTATCTCAGTATCTCTACCTTTAGTGGTGTGGTGAGGTATTTCTACCTTCAGTAGCATGGTGAGGTATCTCAGTATCTCTACCTTTAGTGGTGTGGTGAGGTATCTCTACCTTCAGTAGTATGGTGAGGTATCTCAGTATCTCTACCTTCAGTAGTGTGGTGAGGTATCTCAGTATCTCTACCTTTAGTGGTGTGGTGAGGTATCTAAGTATCTCTACCTTTAGTGGTGTGGTGAGGTATCTCTACCTTCAGTAGCATGGTGAGGTATCTCAGTATCTCTACCTTTAGTGGTGTGGTGAGGTATCTCAGTATCTCTACCTTCAGTAGTATGGTGAGGTATCTCAGTATCTCTACCTTTAGTGGTGAGGTATCTCTACCTTCAGTAGCATGGTGAGGTATCTCAGTATATCTACCTTTAGTAGTGTGGTGAGGTATCTCAGTATCTCTAGCTTCAGTAGTATGGTGAGGTATCTCAGTATCTCTACCTTCAGTAGTATGGTGAGGTATCTCTACATTCAGTAGCATGGTGAGGTATCTCAGTATCTCTACCTTTAGTAGTGTGGTGAGGTATCTCAGTATCTCTACATTCATTAGCATGGTGAGGTATCTCAGTATCTCTAGCTTCAGTAGTATGGTGAGGTATCTCAGTATCTCTACATTCATTAGCATGGTGAGGTATCTCAGTATCTCTACCTTCAGTAGTATGGTGAGGTATCTCAGTATCTCTACCTTCAGTAGTGTGGTGAGGTATCTCTACCTTCAGTAGTGTGGTGAGGTATCTCAGTATCTCTACCTTCAGTAGTGTGGTGAGGTATCTCAGAATCTCTACCTTCAGTAGTGTGGTGAGGTATCTCAGTATCTCTACCTTCAGTAGTGTGGTGAGGTATCTCAGTAGCTCTACCTTCAGTAGTATGGTGAGATATCTCTACCTTCAGTAGTGTGGTGAGGTATCTCAGTATCTCTACCTTCAGTAGTGTGGTGAGGTATCTCTAACTTCAGTAGTATGGTGAGGTATCTCAGTATCTCTACCTTCAGTAGTGTGGTGAGGTATCTCAGTATCTCTACCTTCAGTAGTGTGGTGAGGTATCTCAGTATCTCTACCTTTAGTAGTGTGGTGAGGTATCTCTACCTTCAGTAGCATGGAGAGGTATCTCAGTATCTCTACCTTCAGTAGTATGGTGAGGTATCTCAGTATCTATACCTTCAGTAGTATGGTGAGGTATCTCTACCTTCAGTAGTGTGGTGAGGTATCTCAGTATCTCTACCTTCAGTAGTGTGGTGAGGTATCTCAGTATCTCTACCTTCAGTATTATGGTGAGGTTTCTCAGTATCTCTACCTTCAGTAGTGTGGTGAGGTATCTCAGTATCTCTACCTACAGTAGTGTGGTGAGGTATCTCAGTATCTGTACCTTCAGTGGTGTGGTGAGGTATCTCTACCTTCAGTAGCATGGTGAGGTATCTCAGTATCTCTACCTTCAGTAGTGTGGTGAGGTATCTCAGTATCTCTACCTTCAGTAGTGTGGTGAGGTATCTCAGTATCTCTACCTTCAGTAGTGTGGTGAGGTATCTCAGTATCTCTACCTTCAGTAGTGTGGTGAGGTATCTCAGTATCTCTACCTTCAGTAGTGTGGTGAGGTATCTCAGTATCTCTACCTTCAATAGTGTGGTGAGGTATCTCAGTATCTCTACCTTTAATATTGTGGTGAGGTATCTCAGTATCTCTACCTTCAGTATTATGGTGAGGTATCTCAGTATCTCTACCTTCAGTAGTGTGGTGAGGTATCTCTACCTTCAGTAGTATGGTGAGGTATCTCAGTATCTCTACCTTTAGTAGTACAGTGAGGTATCTCTACCTTCAGTAGTATGGTGAGGTATCTCAGTATCTCTACCTTCATTAGTATGGTGAGGTATCTCAGTATCTCTACCTACAGTAGTGTGGTGAGGGATCTCAGTATCTCTACCTTCAGTAGCATGGTGAGGTATCTCAGTATCTCTACCTTCAGTAGTGTGGTGAGGTATCTCAGTATCTCTACCTTCAGTAGTATGGTGAGATATATCAATATCTCTACCTTCAATAGCATGGTGAGGTATCTCAGTATCTCTTCCTTCAGTAGCATGGTGAGGTATCTCAGTGTCTCTACCTTCAGTAGCATGGTGAGGTATTTCTACCTTCAGTGGTGTGGTGAGGTATCTCAGTATCTCTACCTTCAGTAGCATGGTGAGGTATTTCTACCTTCAGTAGTGTGGTGAGGTATCTCAGTATCTCTACCTTCAGTAGTATGGTGAGGTATCTTAGTATCTCTACCTTCAGTAGTGTGGTGAGGTAACTCAGTATCTCTACCTACAGTAGTGTGGTGAGGTATCTCAGTATCTCTACCTTCAGTAGTGTGGTGAGGTATCTCAGTATCTCTACCTTCAGTAGTATGGTGAGATATATCAATATCTCTACCTTCAATAGCATGGTGAGGTATCTCAGTATCTCTTCCTTCAGTAGCATGGTGAGGTATCTCAGTGTCTCTACCTTCAGTAGCATGGTGAGGTATTTCTACCTTCAGTGGTGTGGTGAGGTATCTCAGTATCTCTACCTTCAGTAGCATGGTGAGGTATTTCTACCTTCAGTAGTGTGGTGAGGTATCTCAGTATCTCTACCTTCAGTAGTATGGTGAGGTATCTTAGTATCTCTACCTTCAGTAGTGTGGTGAGGTAACTCAGTATCTCTACCTACAGTAGTGTGGTGAGGTATCTCAGTATCTCTATCTTCAGTGGTGTGGTGAGGTATCTCTACCTTCAGTAGCATGATGAGGTATCTCAGTATCTCTACCTTTATTATTATGGTGAGGTATCTTAGTATCTCTACCTTCAGTAGTATGGTGAGGTATCTCAGTATCTCTCCCTTCAGTAGCATGGTGAGGTATCTCAGTATCTCTCCCTTCAGTAGTGTGGTGAGGTATCTCAGTATCTCTACCTACAGTAGTGTGGTGAGGTATATCTACCTTCAGTAGTGTGGTGAGGTATCTCAGTATCTCTACCTACAGTAGTGTGGTGAGGTATCTCAGTATCTCTACCTTCAGTAGTGTGGTGAGGTATCTCAGTATCTCTCCCTTCAGTAGCATGGTGAGGTATCTCAGTATCTCTACCTACAGTAGTGTGGTGAGGTAACTCAGTATCTCTACCTACAGTAGTGTGGTGAGGTATCTCAGTATCTCTACCTTTAGTGGTGTGGTGAGGTATCTCTACCTACAGTAGTGTGGTGAGGTATCTCAGTATCTCTACCTTCAGTAGTATGGTGAGGTATCTCAGTATCTCTACCTTTAGTGGTGTGGTGAGGTATCTCTACCTTCAGTAGCATGGTGAGGTATCTCAGTATCTCTACCTTTAGTGGTGTGGTGAGGTATCTCTACCTTCAGTAGTATGGTGAGGTATCTCAGTATCTCTACCTTCAGTAGTATGGTGAGGTATCTCAGTATCTCTACCTTTAGTGGTGTGGTGAGGTATCTCAGTATCTCTACCTTTAGTGGTGTGGTGAGGTATCTCTACCTTCAGTAGCATGGTGAGGTATCTCAGTATCTCTACCTTTAGTTGTGTGGTGAGGTATCTCTATCTCTAACTTCAGTAGTATGGTGAGGTATCTCAGTATCTCTACCTTTAGTGGTGTGGTGAGGTATCTCTACCTTCAGTAGTGTGGTGAGGTATCTCTACCTTCAGTAGTATGGTGAGGTATCTCAGTATCTCTACCTTTAGTAGTACAGTGAGGTATCTCTACCTTCAGTAGTATGGTGAGGTATCTCAGTATCTCTACCTTCATTAGTATGGTGAGGTATCTCAGTATCTCTACCTACAGTAGTGTGGTGAGGTATCTCAGTATCTCTAGCTTCAGTAGTATGGTGAGGTATCTCAGTATCTCTACATTCAGTAGTATGGTGAGGTATCTCTACATTCAGTAGCATGGTGAGGTATCTCAGTATCTCTACCTTTAGTAGTGTGGTGAGGTATCTCAGTATCTCTAGCTTTAGAATTATGGTGAGGTATCTTAGTACCTCTACCTTCAGTAGCATGGTGAAGTATCTCAGTATCTCTACCTTCAGTAGTGTGGTGAGGTATCTCTACCTTCAGTAGTGTGGTGGGGTATCTCAGTATCTCTACCTTCAGTAGTGTGGTGAGGTATCTCAGTATCTCTACCTTCAGTAGTGTGTTGAGGTATCTCAGTGTCTCTACCTTCAGTAGCATGGTGAGGTATCTCAGTATCTCTACCTTCAGTAGCATGGTGAGGTATCTCAGTATTTCTACCTTCAGTAGTGTGGTGAGGTATCTCAGTATCTCTACCTTCAGAAGTATGGTGAGGTATCTCTACATTCAGTAGCATGGTGAGGTATCTCAGTATCTCTACCTTTAGTAGTGTGGTGAGGTATCTCAGTATCTCTAGCTTCAGTAGTACGGTGAGGTATCTCTACCTTCAGTAGTATGGTGAGGTATCTCAGTATTTCTACCTTCAGTAGTACGGTGAGGTATCTCTACCTTCAGTAGTATGGTGAGGTATCTCAGTATCTCTACCTTCAGTAGTATGGTGAGGTATCTCAGTATTTCTACCTTCAGTAGTACGGTGAGGTATCTCTACCTTCAGTAGTATGGTGAGGTATCTCAGTATCTCTACCTTCAGTAGTATGGTGAGGTATCTCTACCTTCAGTAGTGCGGTGAGGTATCTCAGTATCTCTACTTTTAGTGGTGTGGTGAGGTATCTCAGTATCTCTACCTTCAGTAGTGTGGTGAGGTATCTCAGTATCTCTACCTTCAGTAGTGCGGTCAGGTATCTCAGTATCTCTACTTTTAGTGGTGTGGTGAGGTATCTCAGTATCTCTACCTTCAGTAGTGTGGTGAGGTATCTCTACCTTCAGTAGTATGGTGAGGTATCTCAGTATCTCTACCTTCAGTAGCATGGTGAGGTATCTCATTATCTCTACCTTTAGTATTATGGTGAGGTATCTCAGTATCTCTACCTTCAGTAGTGTGGTGAAGTATTTCAGTATCTCTACTTTTAGTGGTGTGGTGAGGTATCTCAGTATCTCTACCTTCAGTAGTGTGGTGAGGTATCTCTACCTTCAGTAGTGTGGTGAGGTATCTCAGTATCTCTACCTTCAGTAGTATGGTGAGGTATCTCAGTATCTCTACCTTCAGTAGTGTGGTGAGGTATCTCAGTATCTCTACCTTCAGTAGTGTGGTGAGGTATCTCTACCTTCAGTAGTATGGTGAGGTATCTCAGTATCTCTACCTACAGTAGTATGGTGAGGTATCTCAGTATCTCTACCTACAGTAGTATGGTGAGGTATCTCAGTATCTCTACCTTCAGTAGTATGGTGAGGTATCTCAGTATCTCTACCTTCAGTAGTATGGTGAGGTATCTCAGTATCTCTACCTTCAGTAGCATGGTGAGGTATTTCTACCTTCAGTAGTATGGTGAGGTATCTCAGTATCTCTACCTACAGTAGTATGGTGAGGTATCTCAGTATCTCTACCTTCAGTAGTATGGTGAGGTATCTCAGTATCTCTACCTTCAGTAGTATGGTGAGGTATCTCAGTATCTCTACCTTCAGTAGCATGGTGAGGTATTTCTACCTTCAGTAGTATGGTGAGGTATCTCAGTATCTCTACCTTTAGAAGTGTGGTGAGGTATATCAGTATCTCTACCTTCAGTAGTGTGGTGAGGTATCTCAGTATCTCTACCTTCAGTAGTGTGGTGAGGTATCTCAGTATCTCTACCTTCAGTAGTGTGGTGAGGTATCTCAGTATCTCTACCTTCAGTAGTGTGGTGAGGTATCTCAGTATCTCTACCTTCAGTAGCATGGTGAGGTATTTCTACCTTCAGTAGTATGGTGAGGTATCTCAGTATCTCTACCTTCAGTAGTATGGTGAGGTATCTCAGTATCTCTACCTTCAGTAGTATGGTGAGGTATCTCAGTATCTCTACCTTCAGTAGTGTGGTGAGGTATCTCAGTATCTCTACCTTCAGTAGTATGGTGAGGTATCTCAGTATCTCTACCTTCAGTAGTATGGTGAGGTATCTCAGTATCTCTACCTTCAGTAGTATGGTGAGGAATCTCAGTATCTCTACCTTCAGTAGTATGGTGAGGTATCTCAGTATCTCTACCTTCAGTAGTATGGTGAGGTATCTCAGTATCTCTACCTTCAGTAGTGTGGTGAGGTATCTTAGTATCTCTACCTACAGTAGTATGGTGAGGTATCTCAGTATCTCTACCTTCAGTAGTGTGGTGAGGTATCTCAGTATCTCTACCTTCAGTAGTACGGTGAGGTATCTCTACCTTCAGTAGTATGGTGAGGTATCTCAGTATATCTACCTTCAGTAGCATGGTGAGGTATCTCAGTATCTCTACCTTCAGTAGTGTGGTGAGGTATCTCAGTATCTCTACCTTCAGTAGTGTGGTGAGGTATCTCTACCTTCAGTAGCATGGTGAGGTATCTCAGTATCTCTACCTTCAGTAGTATGGTGAGGTATCTCAGTATCTCTACCTTCAGTAGTGTGGTGAGGTATTTCTACCTTCAGTAGTATGGTGAGGTATCTCAGTATCTCTACCTTCAGTAGTGTGGTTAGGTATCTCAGTATCTCTACCTGTAGTAGTATGGTGAGGTATCTCAGTATCTCTACCTTCAGTAGTGTGGTGAGGTATCTCAGTATCTCTACCTTTAGTAGCATGGTGAGGTATCTCAGTATCTCTACCTTCAGTAGTGTGGTGAGGTATCTCAGTATCTCTACCTTCAGTAGTGTGGTGAGGTATCTCAGTATCTCTACCTTCAGTAGTATGGTGAGGTATCTCAGTATCTCTACCTTCAGTAGTATGGTGAGGTATCTCAGTATCTCTACCTTCAGTAGTGTGGTGAGGTATTTCTACCTTCAGTAGTATGGTGAGGTATCTCAGTATCTCTACCTTCAGTAGTATGGTGAGGTATCTCTACCTTCAGTAGTATGGTGAGGTATCTCAGTATCTCTACCTTCAGTAGTATGGTGAGGTATCTCTACCTTCAGGTGTATGGTGAGGTATTTCTACCTTCAGTAGTACGGTGAGGTATCTCTACCTTCAGTAGTATGGTGAGGTATCTCAGTATCTCTACCTTCAGTAGTGTGGTGAGGTATCTCAGTATCTCTACCTTCAGTAGTATGGTGAGGTATCTCAGTATCTCTAGCTTCAGTAGTATGGTGAGGTATCTCATTATCTCTACCTTCAGTAGTACGGTGAGGTATCTCTACCTTCAGTAGTATGGTGAGGTATCTCAGTATCTCTACCTTCAGTAGTGTGGTGAGGTATCTCTACCTTCAGTAGCATGGTGAGGTATCTCAGTATCTCTACCTTCAGTAGTATGGTGAGGTATCTCAGTATCTCTACCTTCAGTAGTGTGGTGAGGTATTTCTACCTTCAGTAGTATGGTGAGGTATCTCAGTATCTCTACCTTCAGTAGTGTGGTTAGGTATCTCAGTATCTCTACCTGTAGTAGTATGGTGAGGTATCTCAGTATCTCTACCTTCAGTAGTGTGGTGAGGTATCTCAGTATCTCTACCTTTAGTAGCATGGTGAGGTATCTCAGTATCTCTACCTTCAGTAGTGTGGTGAGGTATCTCAGTATCTCTACCTTCAGTAGTGTGGTGAGGTATCTCAGTATCTCTACCTTCAGTAGTATGGTGAGGTATCTCAGTATCTCTACCTTCAGTAGTATGGTGAGGTATCTCAGTATCTCTACCTTCAGTAGTGTGGTGAGGTATTTCTACCTTCAGTAGTATGGTGAGGTATCTCAGTATCTCTACCTTCAGTAGTATGGTGAGGTATCTCTACCTTCAGTAGTATGGTGAGGTATCTCAGTATCTCTACCTTCAGTAGTATGGTGAGGTATCTCTACCTTCAGGTGTATGGTGAGGTATTTCTACCTTCAGTAGTACGGTGAGGTATCTCTACCTTCAGTAGTATGGTGAGGTATCTCAGTATCTCTACCTTCAGTAGTGTGGTGAGGTATCTCTACCTTCAGTAGTGTGGTGAGGTATCTCAGTATCTCTACCTTCAGTAGTATGGTGAGGTATCTCAGTATCTCTACCTTCAGTAGTGTGGTGAGGTATCTCAGTATCTCTACCTTCAGAAGTATGGTGAGGTATCTCAGTATCTCTAGCTTCAGTAGTATGGTGAGGTATCTCATTATCTCTACCTTCAGTAGTACGGTGAGGTATCTCTACCTTCAGTAGTATGGTGAGGTATCTCAGTATCTCTACCTTCAGTAGTATGGTGAGGTATCTCTACCTTCAGTAGTGTGGTGAGGTATCTCAGTATCTCTACCTTCAGTAGTATGGTGAGGTATCTCAGTATCTCTACCTTCAGTAGTGTGGTGAGGTATCTCAGTATCTCTACCTTCAGTAGTATGGTGAGGTATCTCAGTATCTCTACCTTCAGTAGTGTGGTGAGGTATCTCAGTATCTCTACCTTCAGTAGTGTGGTGAGGTATCTCAGTATCTCTACCTTCAGTAGTATGGTGAGGTATCTCTACCTTCAGTAGTGTGGTGAGGTATCTCAGTATCTCTACCTTCAGTAGCATGGTGAGGTATCTCAGTATCTCTACCTTCAGTAGCATGGTGAGGTATCTCAGTATCTCTACCTTCAGTAGTGTGGTGAGGTATCTCAGTATCTCTACCTTCAGTAGTGTGGTGAGGTATCTCTACCTTCAGTAGCATGGTGAGGTATCTCAGTATCTCTACCTTCAGTAGTGTGGTGAGGTATCTCAGTATCTCTACCTTAAGTAGTGTGGTGAGGTATCTCAGTATCTCTACCTTCAGTAGTATGGTGAGGTATCTCAGTATCTCTACCTTTAGTAGCGTGGTGAGGTATCTCAGTATCTCTACCTTCAGTAGTGTGGTGAGGTATCTCAGTATCTCTACCTTCAGTAGTGTGGTGAGGTATCTCAGTATCTCTACCTTCAGTAGTATGGTGAGGTATCTCAGTATCTCTACCTTCAGTAGTGTGGTGAGGTATTTCTACCTTCAGTAGTATGGTGAGGTATCTCAGTATCTCTACCTTCAGTAGTATGGTGAGGTATCTCAGTATCTCTACCTTCAGTAGTATGGTGAGGTATTTCTACCTTCAGTAGTACGGTGAGGTATCTCTACCTTCAGTAGTATGGTGAGGTATCTCAGTATCTCTACCTTCAGTAGTGTGGTGAGGTATCTCAGTATCTCTACCTTCAGTAGTGTGGTGAGGTATTTCTACCTTCAGTAGTATGGTGAGGTATCTCAGTATCTCTACCTTCAGTAGTATGGTGAGGTATCTCAGTATCTCTACCTTCAGTAGTATGGTGAGGTATTTCTACCTTCAGTAGTATGGTGAGGTATCTCAGTATCTCTACCTTCAGTAGCATGGTGAGGTATCTCAGTATCTCTACCTTCAGTAGCATGGTGAGGTATCTCAGTATCTCTACCTTCAGTAGTATGGTGAGGTATCTCAGTATCTCTACCTTCAGTAGTATGGTGAGGTATCTCAGTATCTCTACCTTCAGTAGCATGGTGAGGTATTTCTACCTTCAGTAGTATGGTGAGGTATCTCAGTATCTCTACCTTCAGTAGTGTGGTGAGGTATCTCAGTATCTCTACCTTCAGTAGTGTGGTGAGGTATCTCAGTATTTCTACCTTCAGTAGTGTGGTGAGGTATCTCTACCTTCAGTAGTGTGGTGAGGTATCTCATTATCTCTACCTTCAGTAGTGTGGTGAGGTATCTCAGTATCTCTACCTTCAGTAGCATGGTGAGGTATTTCTACCTTCAGTAGTATGGTGAGGTATCTCAGTATCTCTACCTTCAGTAGCATGGTGAGGTATTTCTACCTTCAGTAGTATGGTGAGGTATCTCAGTATCTCTACCTTCAATGGTATGGTGAGGTATCTCAGTATCTCTACCTTCAGTAGTGTGGTGAGGTATCTCAGTATCTCTACCTTCAGTAGTATGGTGAGGTATCTCAGTATCTCTACCTTCAATGGTATGGTGAGGTATCTCAGTATCTCTACCTTTAGTAGCTTGGTGAGGTATCTCAGTATCTCTAACTTCAGTAGTGTGGTGAGGTATCTCTACCTTCAGTAGTGTGGTGAGGTATCTCAGTATCTCTACCTTCAGTAGCATGGTGAGGTATCTCAGTATCTCTACCTTCAGTAGCATGGTGAGGTATCTCAGTATCTCTACCTTCAGTAGTGTGGTGAGGTATCAACTGATCTCCAGAGTCATACTGTACTGGAGAGTTTCATGAATGAGTTAAAATGAGGGAAGATAAATTATTAACCCTAAGCTAATCAATGAAGCAAGGAGTTTAATATCATACAGTATTCTGGGTCCTGAAGGACAGGGAATCATATATACCATCACATACCATCACACACCTTCACTTTTTCTACAGATTGTTGAGTTAGAGCCTGAATTTAAATTGGATTAGTTTTCATGTTTTTGTCACTGGCCTAAACACAAACACACCCATTCTGTTTTTGAATTTTTTACAAATTAAGAAAATATGAAAAGCTGAAATGTCTTGAGTCAACAAGTACTAAACCCCTTTTGGTTTATGGAAAGCCTAAATGAGTTTAGTGGTAAACATTTGCTTAACAAGTCCCATAATAACTTGCATGGACTCACTCTGTGTGCAATAATTGTGTTTAACAGGATTTTTGAATGACTACCTCATCTCTGTACCTCACAAATACCAATTATCTGTAAAGTCCCCCAGTCAAGCAGTGCATTTCAAACACATATTCAACCACAAAGACCAGGGAGGTTTTCCAATGCCCCGCAAAGAAGGACACCTATTGGTAGATGCGTAAAAATAAAAAATCATTCGATGAATACCCTTCAAGCTTGGTAAATGTAGTAATTACACTTTGGAGGGTGTGTCAAAACAACCAATTCCTACAAAGAAACAGGCGGCCTTCCTAACTCAGTTGCCGGAGAGGAAGGAAACTGCTCAGATATTTCACCATGAGGCCAATGGTGACTTTAAAACAGTTACAGAATTGAATAGCTGTGATAGGAGAAAACTGAGGATGGATCAACAACAATGTAGTTACTCCACAATACTAACCTAAATGACAGAGTGACAAGAAGCCTGTACAGAAAAATACATTTTCCAAAACATGCGTCATGTTTGCAACAAGGCACTAAAGTAATTCTGCAAAAAATGTGACAAAGCAACTTTTTGTCCTGAAAAAAAATCATGTTTATGTTCGGGGCAAATCCAATAAAACACATTACAAAGTACCACTCTCCATATTTTCAAGCATAGTGGTGGCTGCGTCATGTTATGGGTATGCTTGTAATCATTAAGGACTTTTTCAGGATAAAAAATACATGGGATGGAGTTATACACAAGCAAAATCCTAGAGGAAAACCTGGTTGAGTCTGCTTTACACCAGACACTGGGAAATGAATTCACCTTTCAGCAGGACAATAACCTAAAACACAAGGCGAAATATACACTGGAGTTGCTTCCCAAGACGACATTGAAAGTTCCTGAGTGGCGTTAGTTACTGTTTTGACTTAAATCAACTTGAAAATATATGGCAAGACCTGAAAATGGTTGTCTATTAAGAGGCCGTTTGAAAATTTGCACATATTTTCCAGTTTTTCCAAAACGCCCCCTATAGCCCCAAAAGGTTAAAGTATTCAAACCCCTAAACCTATTCCACGTTCTTTATGTTAAAGTATTCAAACCCCAAAACCTATTCCACATTCTGTTTATGTTAAAGTATTCAAACCCCTTAACTTATTCCACGTTCTGTTTATGTTAAAGTATTCAAACCCCTTAACTTATTCCACATTCTGTTTATGTTAAAGTATTCAAACCCCTTAACTTATTCCACATTCTGTTTATGTTAAAGTATTCAAAACCCCTTAACTTATTCCACATTCTGTTTATGTTAGTATTCAAACCCCTAAACTTATTTCACATTTTCTTTCTGTTACAGATTGAATTCAAATCGTAAAATTTCTGTGTTTTTTACTCATTCATATATCCACAATTCCCCATTATGACAAAGTGAACACATGTTTAAAAAAATTTTTTTGCAAAGATATTGAAAATGTAATACAGAAATATCTAATTTACAAAATTATTCACACCCCTCTATCAATACTTTGAAGAAGAAGCTTTGACAGCGATTACAGCTTTGAGTCTTTCTGGGTAAGTCTCTAAGAGTTGTCTACACGTGTATTGTTCGTCATTTGCCAATTATTATTTTCTAAATTCTTCAAGATCTCTCAAATTGGTTGTTGACCATTAATATATTTTTGCTCTTACAATATGCATATTGTTAATACTATTGGATAGAAAACAGTCTATAGTTTCTAAAACCGTTTTAATTTTTTCTCTGAGTGGAACACAAGTCCTTTGGCAGCACTTTCCCCGACCAGGAAGTAAAATGCAAGATGTTTATGCTCGCTTCAACGCTCTGCCTATACATGGTCATGCCACCTATGACCCGAAACACACCTCGTACGCCTTCCTCTGGGTGTCAAGAGGACGTCAGAAGAGAAATCTTGCGTTTATCTTGTTCTGACGTGAAATAAGACCTATCTCCAGCTCGGATTTGATTTGATAAATGAGACCATGTCATCGTAATGTATGTTTTTTCAATATAGTTTAATCAGATTATTTGAATTTTTTCGGGAGTTTTGCCGTGTTCCGTAATGTTTCCTTTGTTTACTTTGGAGAGATCCATGCCACTCGACTAGTACCCCTGCTAAAGGAAGATGGAAAGTTGCCATTCTGAATGGATTGAACGACTATTCTGGACTAAGGACAACTTGATCAACATTCTGATGAAAGATCAGCCAAAGTAAGACCAAATTTATAATGTTATTTCATATATCTGTCGTGCATGTCAACTGGTCGCGCGCGCCCAAGTGTGTCTGTCTGGCGTGGCTATGCTAATTTAGCGCTACATTTAGTTTTCGATGTAAAACATTTCATAAATCGGAAATGTTGTCTGGAATCACAAGAATCCTGTTTTTCAATTGCTGCACAGTATGTATTTCTCCGAAATGTTTTATGAGGAGTAATTAGGTATTTGATATTGGTGTCTGTAAATGTTATGGCTGCTTTCGGTGCCATTTTTGAGTGTAGCTGAAATGTAATTTATGATTTATACCATAAATATGCACATTTTTCAAAAAAAACATATGCTATACAATAAATATGTTATCAGACTGTCATCTTAGGAAGTTGTTTCTTGGTTAGTGGCTATTATATCTTCATTTGGTCGAATTTGTGATAGCTGCTGATGGAGTAAAAAACTGATGGAGTAAGAAAAGTGGTGTCTTTTGCTAAGGTGGTTAGCTAATAGATTTACATATTTTGTCTTCCCTGTAAAACATTTTAAAAATCGGACATGTTGGCTAGATTCACAAGATGTCTGCCTTTCATATGCTGTATTGGACTTGTTAACCTGTTGGGGATGGGGGCGCTGTTTAGACTATTTATGCTAATGTGGCTAATTTTTTAAACGGCTTCCCACAAAATCCTTGATCGTACAATATGCATATTATTATTATTATTGGATAGAAAACAGTCTATAGTTTCTATAGGAGTTGAAATTTTGTCTCTAAGTGGAACAGAGCCCATTCTACAGCAATTTCCCTGACATGGAGTCAGATTTGAGAAACGTTGGCCACTTTTCTGAAGTCATTTAAACGGGCACTGTCGTTGCTATGACTATACGGACACTTCTTACGTCTTCCCCTGGATGCCTTTACGTGATGACGATTCCAACGGGCTCGATTGCTCGTTCACAGGCACTACAAATGAAAAAAACCTTTAGCTAGCAAGTCTTTTCTTGCTGCGTAACGCGCGTGGAAGACACCGACCCTCTCCTGTTCCAAGCATTAGTTTAGCCTGTTATATTTCTCCGGTCATCTTTTCACTCGTTATAGGAGTTACAAACATCACAAAGTAGTTAATTTAAAGCGTTTTATAGCAATTTATATCCGTTTAGTGCGATTTTGGGACATTTATTTTTGCAACGATGTGAAAAGTTGGGAACGCTTTTCAGTTCATCCCGAACGTAGTTGACATTTCCACATGGCAAGAGGACAGCTTTCCACCAAAAGACGATTTCTCCCAAGAAAGGATCCTTTGCCCAAGATACTGATGGAAGAACAGCTCAAGGTAGGACATTTTTATTATGATAAATCGTGTTTCTGTCGAAACATTTTAGTGGCTTAGGACGCCATGTTTTTTGACGTAGCTTCGCTTGGCGCAAACTGTATTGAAAAGTAAGGATAAATTAAAAAATGTAATAACGCAATTGTATTAAGAATTAAATTGTCTATCAATCCCTGTCCACCCTATATTTTTTAGTCACGTTTATGAGTATTTATGTATAAGAGTAGATCACTGTCTAAGTGGCGCAAGGACAAATTCTGACCAGCTGAGTTACATTTCACATTGTCTAACCATGATTTTGGTGGCTAAATATAAACATTTTCGATCAAACTGTATATGCATGTTGTAATGTGATGTTACAGGAGTGTCATCGGAAGAATTCTGAGAAGGTTAGTGAAAAAATTAATATCTTTTGGCGATGTTGACTTTTATCGCTCACTTTGGCTAGAATCAATGCTGGGCTGCTAATTGCTATGTGCTAAGCTAATATAACGATTTATTGTGTTTTCGCTGTAAGACACTTAGAAAATCTGAAATATTGTCTGTATTCACAGGATCTGTGTCTTTCGATTCGTGTATGCTGTGTATTTTTACGAAATGTTTGATGATTAGTAGTTAGGTAAACACGTTGCTCATTGTAATTATTCTAGTCCATTTGTGATGGTGGGTGCAATTGTAAACTATGCCATATACCTGAAATATGCACTTTTTTCTAACAAAACCTATCCCATACCATAAATATGTTATCAGACTGTCATCTAATGAGTTTTTTTGTTGGTTAGGGGCTATAAATATCTTAGTTTAGCCGAATTGGTGATGGCTACTGGTGTTGGTGGACAAATAAAAGATGGTGGAATATGCTAATGTGTTTTTAGGTAATAGATGTACATCTTTACATATTGTGTCTTCCCTGTAAAACATTTTAAAAATCGGAAATGTTGACTGGATTCATAAGATCTGTGTCTTTCATTAGCTGTATTGGACTTTAATGTGTGAAAGTTAAATATTTTAAAAAAATATTTTTTTTGAATTTCGCGGCACTGGTTTTTCAGTGGGGGGGGGGGGGGTGTGCCGCTAGCGCCACGCTGATCCTAGACAGGTTAATGTGTGAAAGTTAAATATTTAAAAAAAATGTATTTTTTGAATTTGCCGCTCTGCCTTTTCAGTGGAATGTGGGAGGAGTGCCGCTAGCGGCACCCCTGTCCTAGAGAGGTTTTTAACATAAACAAAATGTGGAATAAGTTAAGGGGTTTGAATACTTTAACATAAACAGAATGTGGAATAAGTTTCGGGGTTGGAATACTTCCTGAAGGCGCTGTATTGTGGACTGTATTAGTTAAGATGCATTAGAAGGTGAGGTGCGAGAGACACTGTCTCCATTATATAAATATAGGGTTTATTAGTGATCCATAGTTAAAAACAGACTGGGACGTTTCAGTCAGAGTCCTTCATCAGACTGTATTGGTTAAGATGTATTAAAAGGTGAGGTACGACACTAGCTCCATTAGGAAAATATGCGGTTTATTACTAATCCATCTTTAAAAACAGGGGTGCAACTTTCACTGAGAAACGGGGGGGGCATGCCCCCAACCCTCCCCTACATTCTGAAATTCGATTTTTGTCCCCCCCTCAGTTTTATCAGTGGAATGTGATAGAAAACGAGGCATCGTTGTCCTTTAGGACCAAGCGGACGCCTCCCAGCGGTCGGTTAACCTCTACAGAGTACCTAACCCGGATCCGGGAGCACCCCCCACACCCCCCACACTGATTAGCATCGCTAGCATAGCGTCACAATTAAATAGTAGCATCTAAATATCATTAAATCACAAGTCCAAGACACCCAATGAAAGACACAGATCTTGTGAATAAAACCACCATTTCAGATTTTTTAAATGTTTTACAGGGAAGACACAATATGTAAATCTATTAGCTAAACACGTTAGCAAAATGACACCATTTTCTTACTCCAACAGTTTCTTACTCCATCAGGTGCTATCACCAATTCGGCTAAACTAAGATATTGATAGCCACTAACCAACAAAAAAATTCTTAAGATGACAGTCTGATAACATATTTATGGTATAGCATAGTTTTTTTTTTTTAAATGTGCATTTTTCAGGTATAAATCACAGTTCTACATTGCAGCTGCAATCTGATATAGTGCTGATGCAGCTAGAACAATTACAGAGACCAACGTTATATAACTAATTACTTGTCTTAAAACATTTCAGAAAAAATACACAGCGTACAGACATTGAAAGCCCAACATCTGGTGAATCCAAACAATATTTCAGATTTTTTAAATGTTTTATAGCGAAATTAGCATAACTAGCTAATTAGCATAACCAGGCCAGCCAAAACCAGCTGGACGCGCCCGACCAGTTCACATGCACGACAGATATATGAAATAACATCGTAAATTGGGTCTTACTATTGCTGGTCTTTCATCAGAATGTTGATCAAGGTGTCCTTAGTCCTGATGAGTCGTTCAATCCATTCACAATGGCAACTTCCCCTCTTCATTTAGCCTGGGTACTGGTCGACTGGCACGGTCCATGTCCAAAGTTAAAAAACTCAAAGAACGGAACACGGCAAAACTCCCGAAAAAATTCTAATAATCTGATTAAACTATATTGAAAAAACATACATTACGGTGATATGGTCACATGTATCAAACAAACTTCGACACGGAGATAGTTTTCATCCGTAACGTCAGCATAACAAAAGACAATGCCACCTCTGAAAACGCGCATTTCAGAAACCGGAAGTTGTCGGTCACGCTAAAGAAATAGGTCTTATTTCACGTCAGTACAAGATAAACAAAAAATTTCTCCTCTGACGTCTTCCAGACACCCAGAGGAAGAAGAAGGAAGTGTCATTCGGGTCATAGGTCGCGTGACCATATATAGGCAGAGCTTTGAAGCGAGCATACACATCTTGCAATCTTTTTCTGGCTCAGGGAAAGTGCTGTGAAATGACCTGTGTTTGACTCAGAGACTCAATTGGAACGGTTTTGGAAACCATAGCTTGTTTTCTATCCAATGCTATATGGTTATATGCATATAGTAACAGCAATAATTGAATAAGAGGCAGTTTAGTCTGTAGAGGCAATTATGCTAATGCGAAACAGCACCCCCTGTATTCTCAAGAAGTTAAGCTGTTCGGAGTGTTTATACAACTTGAAAAGAAAAAAAAAGTTCTGCCCCCCCCACTTCTAAAACCAAAGTTGCGCCCCTGGTTAAAAACAGGGTCAGAGAGACCTTCAGCAGACTCTATTGGTTTGAAATACTGATTGCTTCACAGCCAACCCTTTTGTATAGTACATGTCCATCAATGACATATGAACGGTATTACAACATGGCCTTTGTAGAGTGACAACACTAGAAGCCTCTTTCTCCGTTTCTTCAATTGATGTGTTCCCCATCCTATTCCCTACATAGTGCACTACTTTAGACCAGGGCCCGATAGAACCCCATTCCCTACATAGTGCACTACTTTAGACCAGAGCCCTATAGAACCCTATTCTCTACATAGTGCACTACTTTAGTCCAGGGACCTATTGAATCCTATTCCCTATGTAGTGCACTACTTTAGACCAGAGCCCTATTGAATCCTATTCCCTATGTAGTGCACTACTTTAGTCCAGGGACCTATTGAATCCTATTCCCTATGTAGTGCACTACTTTAGACCAGGGACCTATTGAATCCTATTCCCTATATAGTGCACTACTTTAGACCAGAGCCCTATTGAATCCTATTCCCTATGTAGTGCACTACTTTAGACCAGAGCCCTATTGAATCCTATTCCCTATGTAGTGCACTACTTTAGACCAGATCCCTATAGAACCCTATTCCCTATATATAGTGCACTACTTTAGACCAGGGCCCTATAGAACCCTATTCCCTATATTGTGCACTACTTTAGACCAGAGCCCCATGGAACCCTATTCCCTATATAGTGCACGCATTTTGACCAGGTGAAAAGCAGTGCACTATATAGTGAATAGGGCGCCATTTAGGACACATGCTTTGTAACAATCCCACAAGGAGAAATATACTGACGGTGAAACGGATATTGAGAAAGAGCAGGACATGAACTATTGTTGTCGAATGTTCCAAGAGGATTTATAACAGTCCTCAAGGTTTCTCTGTATTCAAACAGTCCTCTGGGGAAAACATTTAGAAGGCCTATGAGAATGGAACCTAGGAAACGGAACACAGAATTATTGTTCCGGAAGCTGAAAGGGAAGGCGACTCCTGAATACAGACTTCATCACTGTGAGATGACACTTGCAGTCTTCAAACATGAGATAGTCAAACACATTTTCTGTCCGACTTTAATAATGCTGGACTTCAATCGATATTGAGGAATTGACTCTGAACCAATTGAAGTCAGAGTAACTCAACGTGGATACAAAATGTATTGAACCCATTCAAGTCAGAGTAACTCAAGGTGGATACAAAATGTATTGAACCCATTCAAGTCAGAGTAACTCAACGTGGATACAAAATGTGTTGACCCCATTCAGAGCCTGGTTCCCCTCAGAGCCTGGTTCCTCTATAGGTTTCTTCTGAGGTTATGGCTATTCTAGGCAAGTTTTTCCTAGCCACCGTGCTTCTACATCTGCATTGCTTTGCTGTTTTGGGGGGTTTTAAGCTGTGTTTCTGTTGTACAGCACTTTGTGACATCGGCTGATGTAGAAAGGACTTGATAAATAAATCACACTGTTGACATCTCTACATGAATACAACATGTACAGCGCATTCTGAAAGTATTCAGACCCCTTTTCCTTTTTACACATTTTGTTACGTTAGAGCCTTATTCTAAAATGGATGAAATATTTTTTTTTTCCCCTCATCAATCTACACACAGTACCCCATAATGACAAAACGAAAACAGGTTTTTAGAAATTCTTGCATATGTATTGAAAATAAAAACAGAAATACTTTAATTACAGAAGTATTCAGTCCTTTTGCCGTGAGACTCGATATTGAGCTCAGGTGCATCCTGTTTACACTGATCATCCTTGAGATGTTTCTACAACTTGATTAAAGTCCACCTGTGGTAAATTCAATTGATTAGACATGGTTTGGAAAGGCACACACCTGTCTATATAAGGCCCCACAGTCGATAGTGCATGTCAGAGCAAAAACCAAGCCATGAGATCGAAGGAATGTGCCGAGACACAGATCTGGGGAAGGGTACAAGAAACCATTTCTGCAACCCCTCCAATTCAACAGTGACCTCCATCGTCGCCTAGTAATCAGAGCGTTGGGCCAGTAACCAAAAGGTTGCTGGATCGAATCCCAGAGCTGAGAAGGTAAACATCTGTCTTTCTGCCCCTGAACAAAGCAGTTAACCCACTGTTCCCTGATAGGCTGACAGTTAACCCACTGTTCCCTGATAGGCTGACAGTTAACCCGCTGTTCCCTGATAGGCTGACAGTTAACCCACTGTTCCCTGATAGGCTGACAGTTAACCCACTGTTCCCTGATAGGCTGACAGTTAACCCACTGTTCCCTGATAGGCTGACAGTTAACCCACTGTTCCCTGATAGGCTGACAGTTAACCCTCTGTTCCCTGATAGGCTGACAGTTAACCCACTGTTCCCTGATAGGCTGACAGTAAACCCTCTGTTCCCTGATAGGCTGACAGTTAACCCACTGTTCCCTGGTAGGCTGACAGTTAACCCACTGTTCATTGATAGGCTGACAGTTAACCCACTGTTCATTGATAGGCTGACAGTTAACCCACTGTTCATTGATAGGCTGACAGTTAATCCGCTGTTCCTAGGATCTCATTGTAAATGTGTTCTTAACTGTCTCGCCGAGTTAAATAAAGGTTAAATAAAATAAAACATTCTTAAATAGAAGAAGTTTTGAAGTACCAAGACTCTTCCTAAAGCAGGCCATCCGGCCAAACTGAGCAACCGGGGGAGAAGGTGCCTTAGTCAGGGAGGTGACCAAATCCAGACAGAAGCCACGTCTCAGTAAAAGTCACATGACAACCCGCTTGGAGTTTGCCAAAAGGCACCTAATGGACTCTCAGAGCATGAGAAACAAGTTCAGAACTCTTTGGCTTAAATGCCAAGCGTCACTTCTGGAGGAAACCTGGCACCATCTCTACGGTGAAGCATGGTGGTGGCAGCATCATGCTGTGGGGAGGTTTTTCAGCGGGAGGGACTGGGAGACTAGTCAGGATCGAGGGAAATATAAACGGAGAAAAGTACAGAGAGATCCCTGATGAAAACCTTGTGGCAAGCTTGTGGCGTCAAACCCAAGAAGACACGATGTTGTAATCGCTTTTTCAACAAAGTACTGAGTAAAAGGTCTGAATACTTTTAATATAAATTGGCCAAAAAAATGTTGCTTTGTCATTATGAAGTATTGTGTGTAAAAAAAAATATATCCATTTTAGAATAAGGTTGTAACATAACATTTTTGGAGAAAAATTCAAGAGGTATGAACAATTTCTGAAAGCACATGTTGGCCCGTTGTTCAGTTAATGGAATTATCCATGTTATAGAAGCACTGCTTACATAACATGACAAAATGTATATATCCCATTGGATCAGACTGGTCCTGTATCATAACTAAATGTATATATCCCACTGGATTAGACTGGTCCTGTATCATAACTAAATGTATATAGTCCACTGGATCAGACTGGTCCTGTATCATAACTAAATGTATATATTCCACTGGATCAGACAGGTCCTGTATCGTAACTAAATGTATATATTCCACTAGATCAGACAGGTCCTGTATCATGACTAAATGTATATATCCCACTGGATCAGACTGGTCCTGTATCATAACTAAATGTATATATCCCACTGGATCAGACAGGTCCTGTATCATTACTAAATGTATATATTCCACTGGATCAGACTGGTCCTGTATCATAACTAAATGTTTATATCCTACTGGATCAGACAGGTCCTGTATCATAACTAATTGTATATATCCCACTGGATCAGACTGGTCCTGAATCATAACTAAATATATATATATATATATCCCACTGGATCAGACAGGTCCTGTATCATAACTAAATGTATATATCCCACTGGATCAGACTGGTCCTGAATCATAACTAAATGTATATATCCCACTGGATCAGACTGGTCCTGTATCATACCTAAATGTATATATATCCCACTGGATCAGACTGGTCCTG
>NW_026600516.1:0-90999 GCF_029448725.1 Salvelinus fontinalis
TCTTATACACAGACCTACTAACACTAAGGTCTTATACACAGACCTACTAACACTAAGGTCTTATACACAGACCTACTAACATTAAGGTCTTATACACAGACCTACTAACACTAAGGTCTTATACACAGACCTACTAACACTAAGGTCTTATACACAGACCTACTAACATTAAGGTCTTATACACAGACCTACTAACACTAAGGTCTTATACACAGACCTACTAACATTAAGGATCAGTTATAGTCTAAACTCTTCCAGTGTTGAACAACCTCCAGTCAGACATTGAGGTAACGTGTTCTCACCTCCAGAGTATTTCCGCAGTGTCCCTCCCGTCGCTCCACCTGGTACCACACCGTGTCGCTACGATCCTCAGACCAGCAGCCTTGTTCAGACCCACCTGTACCAGGCTCCACCAGCTCTGTTTTGCTACGATCCTCAGACCAGCAGCCTTGTTCAGACCTACCTGTACCAGGCTCCAACAGCTCTGTGTCGCTACGATCCTCAGACCAGCAGCCTTGTTTAGACCCACCGGTACCAGGCTCCACCAGCTGGTGTGGGGTCACTTAGAAATGTCCTTGTTTTTGAAAGAACAGCACTGTGTACTACTCCCTTCACAGAACAGCGCAAACTGGCTCTAACCAGAATAGAAAGAGGAGTGGGAGGCCCCGGTGCACAACTGAGCAAGAGGACAAGTACATTAGAGTGTCTAGTTTGAGAAACAGATGCCTCACAACTCCTCAACTGGCAGCTTCATTAAATAATACCCGCAAAACACCAGTCTCAACATCAACAGTGAAGAGGCGACTCTGGGATGCTGGCCTTCTAGGCAGAGTTGCAAAGAAAAAGCCATATCTCAGACTGGCCAATGAAAAGAAAAGATTAAGATGGGCAAAAGAACACAGACACAGGACAGAGGAACTCTGTCTAGATGTCGCCTTGTTTTCACAATCCATTCACACACACACACACACACACACACACACACACACACACACACACACACACACACACACACACACACACACACACACACACACACACACACACACACACACACACACACACACACACACACACACACACACACACACCTCTGTTACCCCTCTGCCCACCCAACCAGGAGCTCCAAAACTAGCCCATCAAGGTGAGCACATGTTTTGTGTGACTACAGACCACGTGAGCCTGAGTTACGCAAGGACTTTACAAAGAGCTCCCCATGTCTCTTTACCTCCGCCCTTTCTCTCCTTTCTCTCTCTCTCTCCTTTCTCTCTCTCTCTCTCTTTCTGTCTCTCCCTCTCTCCCTTTCTCTCTCTCTCCTTTCTCTCTCTCTCTCTCTTTCTGTCTCTCCCTCTCTCCCTTTCTCTCTCTCTCCTTTCTCTCTCTCTCTCTCTTTCTGTCTCTCCCTCTCTCCCTTTCTCTCTCTCTCCTTTCACCCTCTCTCCTTTCTCTCGCTCTCTCTTTCTGTCTCTCTCTCTCTCCCTTTCTCTCTCTCTCCTTTCTCTCTCTCTTTCTCTTTCTGTCTCTCTCCCTTTCCTTCTTTCTTTCTTTCTCTCTCTCTCCCTTTCTCTCCCTCTCTCTCCCTCTCTCTGTTCCCTCTCTCACTCTATCTCTCCCCACTACTCTCTCTCTCCTCTCCCTCTCCTCTCTTTCTCTCTCTCTCTCTCCCTCTCTCTCTCTCTCTCCTCTCTCTCTCTCTCCCCCCTTTCTCTCTCTCTATCTTTCTTTCTCTCTCTCCTTCTCTCTCTCCTTTCTCTTTCTCTATCTTTCCCCACTCTCTCTCTCTCTTTCTACCCCCTCCCTCTCTGTCTAATTGTACAGGATCTGGGCTCAAACTACACACACAATTAGTAATTTTTATTACACAGTAAATAAGAATAGAATATGTTTCTAAACACTTCTACATTAATGTGGATGCTACCATGGTTACGGATAATCCTGAATGAATCATGAATTATGAAGAGTGAGAAGGTTACAGAGGGTCAATGATCATACCCCAAGACATGCTAACTTCTCACCATTGTCAATAACAGGTTAGCATGTCTTGGGGGTATGATATTTTCACAACAGTAATTCATACAACAGGAATATGCATTTTCTTGCCCACCCACTTTTAACCCCACCTCTCACACAATTTTACATCTACCCCAGCCCCCCCCCCCCCCCCCCACACACACAACCCTAACCTCCCCCCACCCATCTCTTCCACTTGACCAGGTAAAGAGCAGACAAATCATAACAAACCAGTCTTAAACATAAATAATAATAACAATAATAATAATAAGAACAAAAACTACAATAATAATAATAATAATAAAAATAATAATATAATAATAACAACAATAATGATCATAATAATAACACAAGAAACAAATAAAAAACATATAACAACAAAAATGTATTATAATAAAAGCATATGAAAAGTAGAAGTAGAGTTATTTATTTGGTAGTCAGCGACAGTGTCTGACTACTGTAAAACAATACACTCTACTACAAGGAAAAGGCCAGCCTGAACTTCCTGTCTGGAGAGTGTCACACAGAGGTTGTGAACACACACACGATGCAAACAATGGTAACCTTGGAGACAATGGGGCATTCATATGGAACGTTACAAATGCACATGAATCAAAATGTTTTACAGCAAACAATGGAAGACTACTACGATTGTTTATATCCAATATTAGCTATAAGCTAAAACATTGGAACTGAGCTGAGGCCTACTGTTTAACTTAGCTACTGTATCCACAACACAACGAAGCAGACCACAACTACATAAAACACAACTAAGACTACTTTATTTACAAGAGTCATTAGGGGTGTCAATTATTTTGACCTCTACCTTTTGAGGAAAAACGTATTACCTTGTTAAACAAGATCTCTTTCTCTGGCAATTGTATTAGTATAAAATAATATAAGTTCCTCATTTTTTGTAGCACACAATATAGCTCAGTATTTCAATTATTTATTTTATACAGTCATTATTGCTCATCTTTATCAAGGGTGTCAATCATTTTGGACCTCACTGTATAACCAACCTATTACAACTTGGATTGTCTTAAAACTGTCTCCTCATTCAGGTACAAAGTACTGAACGCCAGCGTCATCCCCGAGGGCCAGTTCATGGACAACAAGAAGGCCTCTGAGAAGCTGCTTGTGTCCATTCATATAAATAACAATGATTTTTCAATCACTTCCGACCTCACTGTGTTTCTTTTCCTGTACCTGAGTGAAACCATTCTCTCTGTGATCCACTCACATGTCTTGTTGTTGACGTAAATAAACATCATCTCCATTCAACATGTGAAGGTCCTGTCCCAAATGGACCCCTAAGCCCTATCCACAGGTGTAGCTAAAACTATGGTGGTAGGCCTTGCCCTCTGATAGGCTAGGGGTGGAAGTTTCAACCATATTGCTTATACCAATCAAATCCTCTCATATCTCCACAAGTGCATAGGGCATTAGGTTTAGGGAGCGATTTGTGATTGGGCCTAAGAATGTGGTAATTCTGTATTGAGTGCTTTCAGCGGTCAAGTGTATTCTATAAATCATTTTTCAATGTTTTAAATGGGATTGTCATTTGCCCTCTGTGACATCATCATAGCGTGCCTGTAAAAAGGGGGAGGGGCTCAGCCAGCCCACTGTAGAAATAATGACATCACCACCATAGTTTTTAAAGAGATGTTGGGGTCTTTAAATGTCAATAGCCTCATTATTGAGACTTAGCACTGGTATAAAACATCTTAAAGGATTTCATGTTCCCACACAAGCCTTTGTTTAATGAAGATGATGGAAAAATCCTCCATTATAAACTTAACTTTAAGCTCACTTTAACCATGTGGTAAAAAAATAAAACCTTAAAATAGTGTTCTGTATGTCTTCATGATTCAACTTCACTCAAAGTTCACATATGAACGACTCAACTCAAAGTTGCATATGAACGACTCAACTCAAAGTTCACATATGAACGACTCAACTCAAAGTTCACATATGAAGGACTCAACTCAAAGTTCGCATATGAACGACTCAACTCAAAGTTCGCATATGAACGACTCAACTCAAAGTTCAGATATGAATGACTCAACTCAAAGTTCACATATGAACGACTCAACTCAAAGTTCGCATATGAACGACTCAACTCAAAGTTCAGATATGAATGACTCAACTCAAAGTTCACATATGAACGACTCAACTCAAAGTTCACATATGAACGACTCAACTCAAAGTGAAGAAAAGAGGATGACGTGGTCTAGAAACAGTCCACAGCTCCTGTCTCCAAGCCTAGGCACTTGTGTAGATGAGGGCTGTATGTACACTGCCTTGCAAAAGTAGTCCTACCCCTTGGATTTATTTACATTGTATTGTTACAAAGTAGGATAAAAATGGATTTAATTGTTTAAAAACATATCTCCAATCTACACAGAATACTCTGTAATGTCAAAGTGGAAGAAAAAGGTGAATTATTTCTAAAGGGAAAATACATCAATCTAGTTGTTGCAAAAGTATTCAGCTCTCTGAGTTAATACATGTTAGAAACACCTTTGGCAGTTGTAACGGGTGTCGTAATCCTCCTCCTCAAACGAGGAGAGGAGAGAAGGATCGAAAGACCAAAATGCAGCGGGTTGTGAATACATAATGAATTTTAATAAACAAGACGAAACTAAACGCACAAAGAACACTTGATACTTTACAAAACAACAAAACGAAGTAAACAGACCTTGACACGGACTTACATACAACGTGAAGAACGCACGAACAGGAACAGACTACAAATACCTAACGACAATGAAACAGTCCCGTATGGTGCGCACATACACTGACACGGAAGACAATCACCCACAAACAAACAGTGAGAACACCCTACCTTAATATGACTCTCAATTAGAGGAAAACGCAAAACACCTGCCTCTAATTAAGAGCCATACCAGGCAACCCAAAACCAACATAGAAACAGAAAACATAGACTGCCCACCCAAAACTCACGCCCTGACCATCACACACATACAAAACAACAGAAAACAGGTCAGGAACGTGACAGCAGTGATTTCAGCTGTGAGTCTTCTTGGGTAAGTCTCTAAGAGCTTTACACACCTGGGTTGTGCAATATTAGACCATTATTCCTTTCAGAATTCTTCAAGCTCTGTCAAGATGTTGGATTGTCAAACAGATTTAAATCAAAACTGTAACTAGGCCACTCAGGAACATTCACTGTCTTCTTTGTAAGAAACTCCAGTGTAGAGCTGACCAGTGTAGAGTGTGGTGTAAAGCAGGTTTTCCTCTAGGATTTTGCCTGTGCTTAGCTCCACCCCTTTTCATTTTATCCTGAAAAACACCCTAGTATTTGCCTATGACAAGCATACCCATACCATGATGCAGCCACCACCATGGTTGAAAATAAGAAGGCAGTTACTCAGTGATGTGGTGTGTTGGATTTGCCCCAAACATAAGGCTTTGCATTTAGGCCAAAAAGTGTATTCCTTTTCAGTAATGTTTTGCAGTATTACTTCAGTGACTTGTTGCATACATGCATGTTTTGGAACATTTGTATTCTATATACTTGTATTCTTCTTTTCACACATTTAAGTCATCATTGTGGAGTCACTACAATGTTGTTGATCCATCCTCAGTTTTCTCTTATCACTGTCACAGAACTCTGTAACTGTTTTAAAATCACCAATGGCCTCATGGTAACATCGCTGAGCAGGTTCCTTCCTGTCCTGCAGCTCAGTTCAGAAGGACGACTGTATCTTTGATGTGTCTGGGTGGTTTAATACATCATCCACAGTATCATTATGAACTTGATGCTTAAAGAGATATTCAATGTCTGATTTGTTATTGTTACCCATCTACCAATCACTGGCCTTCTTCATGAGGCTTTCTCAAAGCTCCCTGGTATTTGTAGTTGAGTCTTGACTGAGGGACAATACAGATGCTGTATGAATGCGGGTCATAGGAGGGGTTAGTCATTCAACCGCTGTTATTTCACACAGAGTGAGTCCATGTAACTTATAAGGCATATTAGGCCTTATAAACAAAGGGGCTGAATAATTATGCAGGGACTAGATTTGAGTTTTGACATTTTTTATATTATTATTTTTTTAACTCTATTTTTTTCTTCCACTTTGACATTACAGAGTTATTTCAGTAGGTTATTGACCAAAAATTACATTTTACTTCCAAGTTGTAAGATAATAAAATGTGAAGTAATCAAAGGGGTATGAAAACTGTATCAAGGTACTGTGTCAAGGTACTGTGTCAAGGTACTGTGTCAAGGTACTGTGTCAAAGTACTGTATCAAGGTACTGTATCAAGGTACTGTGTCATGGTACTGTATTAAGGTACTGTATCAAGGTAATGTGTCAAGGTACTGTATCAAGGTACTGTATCAAGGTACTGTGTCAAGGTACTGTGTCAAGGTACTGTATCAAGGTACTGTATTAAGGTACTGTATCAAGGTACTGTGTCAAGGTACTGTGTCAAGGTACTGTATCAAGGTACTGTATTAAGGTACTGTGTCAAGGTACTGTATCAAGGTAATGTATCAAGGTACTGTATCAAGGTACTGTGTCAAGGTAATGTGTCAAGATACTGTATCAAGGTACTGTGTCAAGGTACTGTGTCAAGGTACTGTGTCAAGGTACTGTATCAAGGTACTGTGTCAAGGTACTGTATCAAGGTACTGTATCAAGGTACTGTATTAAGGTACTGTGTCAAGGTACTGTATCAAGGTACTGTGTCAAGGTACTGTATCAAGGTACTGTATCAAGGTACTGTATCAAGGTACTGTATCAAGGTACTGTATCAAGGTACTGTGTCAAGGTACTGTGTCAAGGTACTGTATCAAGGTACTGTATCAAGGTACTGTATCAAGGTACTGTATCAGGGTACTGTAACAAGGTACTGTATCAAGGTACTGTATCAAGGTACTGTGTCAAGGTACTGTGTCAAGGTACTGTATCAAGGTACTGTATTAAGGTACTGTATCAGGGTACTGTATCAAGGTACTGTGTCAAGGTACTGTATCAGGGTACTGTATCAGGGTACTGTATCAGGGTACTGTATCATGGTAGTGTATTAATGTACTGTATCAGGGTACTGTATCAAGGTACTGTATCAGGGTACTGTGTCAAGGTACTGTGTCAAGGTACTGTGTCAACGTACTGTGTTAAGGTACTGTATCAAGGTACTGTATTAAGGTACTGTATCAGGGTACTGTATCAAGGTACTGTGTCAAGGTACTGTATCAGGGTACTGTAACAAGGTACTGTATCAAGGTACTGTATCAAGGTACTGTGTCAAGGTACTGTATTAAGGTACTGTATCAGGGTACTGTATCAAGGTACTGTGTCAAGGTACTGTATCAGGGTACTGTATCAGGGTACTGTATCATGGTAGTGTATTAAGGTACTGTATCAGGGTACTGTATCAAGGTACTGTATCAGGGTACTGTATCAGGGTACTGTATCAAGGTACTGTATCAAGGTACTGTATCAGGGTACTGTGTCAAGGTACTGTGTCAAGGTACTGTGTCAAGGTACTGTGTTAAGGTACTGTATCAAGGTACTGTATCAAGGTACTGTGTCAAGGTACTGTATCAAGAGTGCAGATCTAGGATCAGATCCCCCCCCTGTCCATGTCATCCTATCAGACCACCCCTGACCCCACCTCGTGCATGTCATCTTATCAGATTCCCCCTGACCCCATCCCGTCCATGTCATCTTATCAGATTCCCCCTGACCCCATCCCGTCCATGTCATCTTATCAGACCCCCCCCCCCCCCCCGACCCCACATGTCATCTTATCAGACCCCCCCTGACCCCACCCAGTACATGTCATCTTATTAGATCCCCCCTGACCCCATCCCGTCCATGTCATCTTATCAGATCCCCCCTGACCCCACCCAGTACATGTCATCTTATTAGATCCCCCCCGACCCCATCCCGTCCATGTCATCTTGTCAGATCCCCCCTGACCCCACCCAGTACATGTCATCTTATTAGATCCCCCCCGACCCCATCCCGTCCATGTCATCTTATCAGACCCCCCCTGACCCCACCCAGTACATGTCATCTTATTAGATCCCCCCTGACCCCATCCCGTCCATGTCATCTTATCAGACCCCCCCCCCCCGACCCCACATGTCATCTTATCAGACCCCCCCTGACCCCACCCAGTACATGTCATCTTATTAGATCCCCCCTGACCCCACCCCGTCCATGTCATCTTATCAGATCCCCCCCTGACCCCATCCCGTCCATGTCATCTTATCAGATCCCCCCCTGACCCCATCCCGTCCATGTCATCTTATCAGATCCCCCCTGACCCCACCCCGTCCATGTCATCTTATCAGATCCCCCCCTGACCCCATCCCGTCCATGTCATCTTATCAGACCCCCCCTGACCCCACCCAGTACATGTCATCTTATTAGATCCCCCCTGACCCCACCCAGTACATGTCATCTTATTAGATCCCCCCCGACCCCATCCCGTCCATGTCATCTTATCAGATCCCCCCTGACCCCACCCAGTACATGTCATCTTATTAGATCCCCCCCGACCCCATCCCGTCCATGTCATCTTATCAGACCCCCCCTGACCCCACCCAGTACATGTCATCTTATTAGATCCCCCCTGACCCCATCCCGTCCATGTCATCTTATCAGACCCCCCCCCCCCGACCCCACATGTCATCTTATCAGACCCCCCCTGACCCCACCCAGTACATGTCATCTTATTAGATCCCCCCTGACCCCACCCCGTCCATGTCATCTTATCAGATCCCCCCCTGACCCCATCCCGTCCATGTCATCTTATCAGATCCCCCCCTGACCCCATCCCGTCCATGTCATCTTATCAGATCCCCCCTGACCCCACCCCGTCCATGTCATCTTATCAGATCCCCCCCTGACCCCATCCCGTCCATGTCATCTTATCAGATCCCCCCCTGACCCCATCCTGTCCATGTCATCTTATCAGATCCCCCCTGACCCCATCCCGTCCATGTCATCTTATCAGATCCCCTCTGACCCCACCCCGTCCATGTCATCTTATCAGATCCCCCCCTGACCCCATCCCGTCCATGTCATCTTATCAGATCCCCCCCTGACCCCATCCCGTCCATGTCATCTTATCAGATCCCCCCCTGACCCCATCCCGTCCATGTCATCTTATCAGATCCCCCCCTGACCCCATCCCGTCCATGTCATCTTATCAGACCCCCTCTGACCCCACATGTCATCTTCTCAGACCCCTCTGACCCCATCTCGTCCATGCCATCTTATTCATTATGATCTAAAAGGCTATTATAAATCACTCCTATTCAGAGCTGCTTGGTACATATATATATTTTACCTTTATTTAACTAGACAAGTCAGTTAACAACAAATTCTTGTTTACAATGATGGCCCAACGGGGAGAACAGCTCTGGGATTTGATCCAGCAACCCTTCGATAACTGGCCCGATGCACTAACCACTAGGCTACCTGTCGACCCAAAAATACATACGGTCCCTGAAAGGATTGGATAGGAAAGCAATATGGTGAAAACTCCTGGCCTATCAGAGGGCAGAGTTGACCTACCATCATATTGTTATCTATCCCATTCTATCAGATCTACACAAGTTGACTAGACTAGCTGGTGCTGCTACCACCATAATGTTATCCCATTCTATCAGATCTACACAAGTTGACTAGACTAGCTGGTGCTACTACCACCATAATGTTATCTATCCCATTCTATCAGATCTACACAAGTTGACTAGACTAGTTGGTGCTGCTACCACCATAATGTTATCCCATTCTATCAGATCTACACAAGTTGACTAGACTAGCTGGTTCTGCTACCACCATAATGTTATCTATCCCATTCTATCAGATCTACACAAGTTGACTAGACTAGCTGGTGCTGCTACCACCATAATGTTATCTATCCCATTCTATCAGATCTACACAAGTTGACTAGACTAGCTGGTGCTGCTACCACCATAATGTTATTTATCCCATTCTATCAGATCTACACAAGTTGACTAGACTAGCTGGTGCTGCTACCACCATAATGTTATCCCATTCTAACAGATCTACACAAGTTGACTAGACTAGCTGGTGCTGCTACCACCATAATGTTATCCCATTCTATCAGATCTACACAAGTTGACTAGACTAGCTGGTGCTACTACCACCATAATGTTATCTATCCCATTCTATCAGATCTATACAAGTTGACTAGACTAGCTGGTGCTGCTACCACCATAATGTTATCCCATTCTATCAGATCTACACAAGTTGACTAGACTAGCTGGTGCTACTACCACCATAATGTTATCTATCCCATTCTATCAGATCTACACAAGTTGACTAGACTAGCTGGTGCTGCTACCACCATAATGTTATCCCATTCTATCAGATCTACACAAGTTGACTAGACTAGCTGGTGCTGCTACCACCATAATGTTATCTATCCCATTCTATCAGATCTACACAAGTTGACTAGACTAGCTGGTGCTGCTACCACCAGATTGTTATCTATCCCATTCTATCAGATCTACACAAGTTGACTAGACTAGCTGGTGCTGCTACCACCATAATGTTATCTATCCCATTCTATCAGATCTACACAAGTTGACTAGACTAGCTGGTGCTGCTACTGGAATACATCAAACAAGTGGAAAGACTAGAGTGATCCAGGAGGGGTTTGGGAAACACTGGACTAGAGTCTCGGGATCACAGGACGTTGGTGGCACACATGGTTTCCATGGTTTCCAGTTGTTTGATGCCATTCCATTTGCTCCGTTCCAGACATTATTATGAGTCGTTCTCCCCTCAGCAAGTTCCAATGCTAGGGATTGATTCAGGAATGGGCCAACAGCCAACCTTTCTCTCACCACAGCTCAACAGCTCCACCAGGTGGAAAGACTGGAAAACTGCTACCTCTTAAAACTTTCTCCAAACCAACAGCATCTTGGTGCTTTACAGACAGCTCTGTTGAGGTTTAGAGGGTATTAAATGAAACTGTCATCTTGATAACAGTAACTGTTTTACAGACTTTAGCTTGACCCTGTGTTAATGAGCTCTTTGTAATAAACACACACACGAGGCCTGAAGGCACAACCCACATTGAGTTTACAGTAACAATGGAGAGAAGTAGGTCCTCAACCAACAGTAACAATGGAGAGAGGAGGAAGGTCCTCAACCAACAGTAACAATGAAGAGAGGAGGAAGGTCCTCAACCAACAGTAACAATGAAGAGAGGAGGAAGGTCCTCAACCAACAGTAACAATGGAGAGAGGTGGAAGGTCCTCAACCAACAGTAACAATGGAGAGAGGAGGAAGGTCCTCAACCAACAGTAACAATGGAGAGAGGAGGAAGGTCCTCAACCAACAGTAACAATGGAGAGAGGAGGAAGGTCCTCAACCAACAGTAACAATGGAGAGAGGAGGAAGGTCCTCAACCAACAGTAACAATGGAGAGAGGAGGAAGGTCCTCAACCAACAGTAACAATGGAGAGAAGTGGAAGGTCCTCAACCAACAGTAACAATGGAGAGAGGAGGAAGGTCCTCAACCAACAGTAACAATGGAGAGAGGAGGAAGGTCCTCAACCAACAGTAACAATGGAGAGAGGTGGAAGGTTCTCAACCAACAGTAACAATGGAGAGAGGTGGAAGGTTCTCAACCAACAGTAACAATGGAGAGAGGTGGAAGGTCCTCAACCAACAGTAACAATGGAGAGAGGTGGAAGGTTCTCAACCAACAGTAACAATGAAGAGAGGAGGAAGGTCCTCAACCAACAGTAACAATGAAGCGAGGAGGAAGGTCCTCAACCAACAGTAACAATGAAGAGAGGAGGAAGGTCCTCAACCAACAGTAACAATGGAGAGAAGTGGAAGGTCCTCAACCAACAGTAACAATGGAGAGAGGTGGAAGGTCCTCAACCAACAGTAACAATGGAGAGAGGTGGAAGGTCCTCAACCAACAGTAACAATGGAGAGAGGTGGAAGGTCCTCAACCAACAGTAACAATGAAGAGAGGAGGAAGGTCCTCAACCAACAGTAACAATGAAGCGAGGAGGAAGGTCCTCAACCAACAGTAACAATGAAGAGAGGAGGAAGGTCCTCAACCAACAGTAACAATGGAGAGAGGTGGAAGGTCCTCAACCAACAGTAACAATGGAGAGAGGTGGAAGGTCCTCAACCAACAGTAACAATGGAGAGAGGAGGAAGGTCCTCAACCAACAGTAACAATGGAGCAATAAGAAAGGAGCATCATAAACTACTACTCAGACTGTCATGGTCATTCTGAAGTCTTTCATTGTGTTTTTCTACAGTGGAACTTAAACAGCACTATTTCAATACACCAATCAGTCTTCCTGCTTTGGTAAAACAACATAGGAAGTGTTCAGTACATTGACTAAATACATATCATGAATGTCACTTGTCTTTAACAAGTTTAGCCAGTTTTCCTAAAATCCTCTATGGTCAATTAGTCCTCTGTTGTTCTGCCTTTTGTAAATATGTGTTTAACCTGCCTTACAATAAATATAGACATGTTTATTTCTATGTTTACAACCTGTTAAATAGACAATCATTAGACAATGAGCATCATCATACAGAGTTATTTATTGACATCATCAAATCACAGCTTACACACACATCAACTCAGGTTTGGGGAAATGATCAGCCCTAAAACAATGCAAGTCTATGTGTATACAACATACACAATACAATGAAATCACACTGTAGTGCATCAATTCATTACTTAGAATCTAAACGAGTATTTCTGTGCCCTTGAAAGTTACACTGGGCTGTAGGTTGGGATGGAGATCAGGGGAGTAGTGCAGGAGGGACCCATCCTTCATATGCTGGGGGTCCCAAGGCTCACTCCAGATTCTGGGCCCCTGCCATCCTTCATATGCTGGGGGTTCCCAAGGCTCACTCCAGACTCTGGGCCCCTGGGGGCCAAAGAGAATCTGACTGTTAGAGAGGAAACAAACCAGCACGACGGCCGGGTGCTTCTGACCAGAATATCGGACACTCATTTTTGTTAATTTCATGACTATTCTACATTTAGGTCCAAAGCCTATACAATATATTAGCTCATAAACTATGTAAGTCATTACTAAAGTAAAATATTTACAGGTGATTGGCCCGATGGTGAGGGGCTTGAGGCGGATGGACTTGGACACAGAGCGGGATCTCCTCCTGGAACACACCTGTAGAGAGAGAAACCAAACAGTCAGAGAGACCAACCACTAACTCAGAGAGACCAAACACTAAGTCAGAGAGACCAACCACTAAGTCAGAGAGACCAAACACTAAGTCAGAGAGACCAAACACTAAGTCAGAGAGACCAAACACTAAGTCAGAGAGACCAAACACTAAGTCAGAGAGACCAAACACTAAGTCAGAGAGACCAAACACTAAGTCAGAGAGACCAAACACTAAGTCAGAGAGACCAAACACTAAGTCAGAGAGACCAATCACTAAGTCAGAGAGACCAAACACAACGAAACCTGAAAGCCCATGGAGAGAGTTAATGAGTCTGAGAAGAACATCAGGACTCACTGGAGTGCAGGAGGAGCTCCTCTGGTCACACAGGCTGAGGCTGCAGTGCAGGAAGATGTAACGGTAGTCCCCCTGCAGTAGAGCAGAGAAGCGAGCCCTGAGGGACGAGCCGCTTTCCTCCACTGTCACCTGGGTACGATTTGTAGGACACCTGGGAGAAGAGCCAAGAAACAGCAAAGGGTTCAAGGCTACACAGACCGTACACAGCAACAAACATACCATACTTCACACACAAAACAAACACACATAGACATGCAAACAGCTGATGAATAGAGTCATGGACCTGTCCTGAATCATGTAGATCTGTGGGGGATTATCAGGGCTGGGTGATTCCGTGGTGTAGCAGTCTTCCAGAACAACGACAAAACGTTCTGCCTCGGACTCCTCTACGGACACGCCCACGTACAGGGAGGAACCCGCAATCAGGGTGACTGGCTGACCAGCTGGGTAAGGCTGTGTGTAGTTGGTGTCGCGGTACAGAGACATGGAGGCCTTGGCCTTGGCACCGACTCTGACAACTTTATGATCCGTTCTGTGAAGAGGTACAAAGGTACAAAGAGGTGAAGCTACAAATCAAATCAAACTTTATGAACATTAAAATAACAGTTGAATGTTCATAATGATGACACTGTTAGAAAAAACAGTTCCAAAAGGGTTCTTTGGCTGTCCCCATATGAGAACCCTTTTTGGTTCCAGGTTGAACCTGTTTTGGTTCTAGGTAGAACCCTCTGTGGAGAGCATTCTACATGGAACTCAAAATAATTATATCTGGATCCAAAAGTTTTCTGCCTGGAACCAAAAGGGGTTCTTCAAAGGGTTCTCCTATGGGGACAGCCAAAGAATCCATTTAGGTTCTAAATGGCACATTTTTTCTAATAGTGTAGTTTGAAACAAAGACAACAGAATAAACAGAATGGAGTTTCAGCATATTTTCTCACAGTGGGAGAGGTCTGATGGCCACATCCAGACTGCTCTCTGTCTCCAGAGGATAGACACAGGAGAAGGGAAAGCCGAAGGGTTGGGAGTCGTTCCTCCCATCTACTGGATAAACGAATAAGCTGTTGGAGTAGACAGCATGGGTGGCGTTTGTCTGGGAAAAGGAGGGGGGTTAAGAAATATGCCATATTCATGCATTTATTAGGCCTGCTTGCATTAGTGATGTGTAGACTACCGTGAAATCACAGTGATATGTAGACTGCCGTGAAATCACAGTGATGTGTAGACTACCGTGAAATCACAGTGATGTGTAGACTACCGTGAAATCACAGTGATGTGTAGACCGCCGTGAAATCACAGTGATGTGTAGACTGCCGTGAAATCACAGTGATGTGTAGACGACCGTGAAATCACAGTGATGTGTAGACTGCCGTGAAATCACAGTGATGTGTAGACTACCGTGAAATCACAGTGATGTGTAGACTACCGTGAAATCACAGTGATGTGTAGACTGCCGTGAAATCACAGTGATGTGTAGACTGCCGTGAAATCACAGTGATGTGTAGACTACCGTGAAATCACAGTGATGTGTAGACTACCGTGAAATCACAGTGATGTGTAGACTACCGTGAAATCACAGTGATGTGTAGACGACCGTGAAATCACAGTGATGTGTAGACTACCGTGAAATCACAGTGATGTGTAGACTACCGTGAAATCACAGTGATGTGTAGACGACCGTGAAATCACAGTGATGTGTAGACTACCGTGAAATCACAGTGATGTGTAGACGACCGTGAAATCACAGTGATGTGTAGACTACCGTGAAATCACAGTGATGTGTAGACTACCGTGAAATCACAGTGATGTGTAGACTGCTGTGAAATCACAGTGATGTGTAGACTACCGTGAAATCACAGTGATGTGTTTGACAATTAACCACCGTTAACACTAATGTCATATCCGTCTTCAGCCCTGTTTATTTACTTAACCTTGATTTAAAGCAGGGAGTCCTATTGAGACCAAGGTCTCATGACAAGACCAGCAGCTACTACACATTAAATGTTAGAGACACACATACTTAAATCAAGGCAGGAGCATAGAAAACACAAAAATACAAAAACACAATTGAAAAACAAGCAGAGGTTCCTCCACCAACAATCTGAACTGTCTGAAAGGCACCATTGCATCCCGTGTAGCTCAGTTGTAAATGAGAACTTGTCCTCAACTAGCCTACCTGGTTAAATAAAGGTGAAATAAAAACATTTAATACATTTAAAAAGTAAGATGCAAACCAACTAAAGTGTATGTTTAGTAATAATTCATAAAACTTCTCCAGGGAAAATATTGGGGATGGGACAGCAATATAGAACCTTCTTGAACATAAAGTGAAAATATTTCTCACCTCCAGAGTGTTCCCACAGCGTCCCTCCCTGCGCTCCACCTGGTACCACACCGTGCCGTTACGATCCTCGTGGGCGGAGCAGCGGTGGTCGGCCAGGTGAGCAGAGGAAGCATCCAGACCAGCAGCCTCCAGGTAAACATTTGGAAGGCCCACCTTCAGGAGGCTCCGCCCACACACCAGCTCTGGAGCTAAGTTAACAACTCAGGAGGTTATTTAAGCAATAAGGTGTGTGAACAGGTACATGTGTGAGACTGAGATCCCTGTGTGGCTTCCTATACACCACGCAACACGGAATGCCTGCATACATCCCTCAGCCGTGGTGTATTGGCCATATACCACAAACCCCCAAGCTGCCTTATCACCCAATCATCATTCAGGGCTGGGACCCTGAATGTTGATTGGCTGAAAGCCGTGGTATCTGAGACCATATACCACGGGTATGAGAAAACATGTATTTTTACTGTTCTAATTCCGTTGGTAATCAGTTTATAATAGCAGTAAGGCACCTTGGGGGTTAGTGATATATGGCCAATATACCACGCCTCCTCTGACCTTATTGGTTAAAAGATACGCATCTTAAAGATGCATCATTTCACCCCTATATCTCTGCGTTTCATAGTGTTTGAAAGAAATACAGATGTGACAATGCAGTTTATACACTCACCTTTCCTCTCACATCTCCAGTTGGTCTCATTGTCGCTCACACAGGCATCAAACACTCCACATGTAGAACACACTGTGGTGCTGACATCTGGAAGAGACAGAGGTAGTGTTAAATGGCTTTGTTATGTCTAGTTACTTGAACATTCTTTGTGTCTCTAAGAATCAGGGATAATCCCTTTACGATAGCAATATACCTGCACAGTAGGCCATGTTGCATGTTGTTGTAGGGACCAACTTGTAGACATAGTAGTTTCCATAGCAGGCTTTGACATGGATGGGATTTTGCCTCCTGTAGCAGCAGTCATAGTAATAGTGTCCACAGACGCTCCTCTGAACCACCCCGTCTAACAGCTGGGGATGCGCTAATGGAAGCCACAAGGGGATCTCCGTCCCACACATGTACTTTTCCACACACCTCTCTGGCATCTGAACACTGGTGTTCCCCAGGAACAGGCGATACCAGCCCTGCCAGTTGACAGACGTGTCACAGTGGTAGCCGTTAGCTGGACCGTAGTTGGTGGTGGAACGCCAGTCGTCATTCAGTACAGAGTAGTGCAGGCAGGGGTCTGCACAGAGGGATGTTCCACCAACACTGATACAGTCCTCTCCCACTGGACACCGTCTCCCCCCGCACTGAAACTGCACTGAACGGGAGTCAGAACCAGGACTGGAGTGGAGGTCGTCTTCAGGAGGCACCAGGCAGTTGAAGGATCCGGGGGTGTTCTCACAGACCTGAGGAGGGCTGCAGGGTTGGTCTGGGAGGGAACACTCGTCAACGTCCACACAGCCCAGCTCCGAGGACCAGCCGTAACCTTGACGACAGCAGGAGCCTTTAGCGCAGAATTCAAGGTCGTAGCATGTGATGCCGTCGCCAACGAAGCCATCTTGACAGGTGCAAGTGACGGACCCGGTTTGGAAAGCATCTCCCCTCTCACGTTCCACAGGTGAGTCTAGGCAGGTGGCTTGGTCATGACACGCCTCACAACTGGTAACAACCGTACCTGAGAAAACAATTCCCCCATAAAGCTTATGACAAGACACTACATTCAATTTAATCAATAACGCCCGAGGAGGTGTGATATATTGGCCGTTATAAACTGGGTAGTTTGGGTCCTGGATGCTGATTGGTTGAAAGCTGTGGAATATCAGACATTATAAACTGGTTGGTTAGAGCCCTGAATGCGGATTGGCTGACACCCGTGGTATATCAGACCGTATACCACGGGTATGACAAAACATTTATAATTACTGCTCTAAATACATTGGTAAACAGTTTATAATAGCAATAAGGCACCTTGAAGATTTGTGTTATTTTGCCAATATACCACAGGCTAAGAACTGTCCTTAGCCGTGGTATATTGGCCGTATACCACACCCCCTCGTGCCTTATTGCTTAAATATACCACAAGTATGATGCAAAATTACTTGTTTACTGTTATAATTACGTTGGTAACTAGTTTATAATAGCAATAATGCACATCAGGGGTTTGTGGTATATGGCCAATATGTCACTGCTAAGGGCTGTATCCAGGCACACCCCTTCACATCGTCCGTAAGAACAACAACACATAAAACCTCACATAATTCTGCAAAAAAACTATTACAATTTATCTCATCCAGTAGTACAGTTGAAGTAATTAGTTTACATACACCTTAGCCAAATACATTTTAACTCTTCCTGACATTTAATCCTAGTAAAGAATTCCCTGTCTTAGGTCAGTTAGGATCACCCCTTTATTTTAAGAATGTGAAATTGTCACGAACGTCATCTTGGAAATGACCGGACCAAGGTGCAGCGTGGTGGGCGTACATTTCACTTTATTATAAATGTCGCCAAAAAAACAAGTAACAACAAAAACCAATGTGAAGCTTACTAGGGCTATACAGGCCACTAACAAAGACAACTACCCACAACTAAGGTGGCAAAACAGGCTGCCTAAGTACGATTCTTAATCAGAGACAACGAGAATCAGCTGTCCTTGATTGAGAACCATACCAGGCAAAAACATAGAAACAGAAAACATAGAATGCCCACCCCACATCACACCCTGACCTAACCAAATAGAGAAATAAAACGGCTCTCTAAGGTCAGGGCGTGACAGAAATGTCAGAATAATAGTAGAGAGAATGATTTATTTCAGCTTTTATTTATTTCATCACATTCCCAGTGGTTCAGAAGTTTACATACACTCAATTAATATTTGGTAGCATTGCCTTTAAATTGTTTAACTTGGGTCTGTAACGGCGGGTTTCCTCCTCTTCGTCTGAAGAGGAGGTGTAGCAGGGATCGGACCAAGACGCAGAGTGGTAAGTGTCCATGTTTTAATATAATCCACTGAACACGACAAAAAATACAAAATAACAAAGTAACCTAACCGAAACAGTCACGTGTGGCATGAACACAGACACAGGAAACAAACACCCACAACCCAACAGTGAAAACAGGCAACCTAAATATGGTTCCCAATCAGAGACAATGCAAAACACCTGCCTCTGATTGAGAACCATATCAGGCCAAATGACAAACCTAAACATAGAAACACATAACATAGACTGCCCACCCCAACTCACGCCCTGACCATACTAACTAAAGACAAAACAATGGAAAATAAAGGTCAGAACGTGACAGGGTCAAACGTTTCAGGTAGCCTTCCACAAGCTTCCCACAATAAGTTGGGTGAATTTTGGCCCATTGCTCCTGACAGAGCTGGTGTAACTGAGTCAGGTTTGTAGGCCTCCTTGCTCGCACACACTTTTTCAGTTCTGCCCACAAATGTTCTATAGGATTGAGGTCAGGGCTTGTGATGGCCACTCCAATACCTTGACTTTGTTGTCCTTAAGCCATTTTGCCACAACTTTGGAAGTATGCTTGGGGTCATTGTTTATTTGGAAGACCCATTTGCGACCAAGCTTTAACTTCCTGACTGATGTCTTGAGATGTTTCTTCAATATATCCACATAAATTTCCTCCCTCATGATGCCATCTATTTTGTGAAGTGCACCATTCCCTCCTACAGCAAAGCACCCCCACAACATGATGCTGCCACCTCCGTACTTCACGGTTGGGATGGTGTTCTTCGGCTTGCAAGCCTCCCCCTTTTTCCTCCAAACATAACGATGGTCATTATGGCCAAACAGTTCTTTTTTTGTTTCATCAGACCAGAGGACATTTCTCCAAAAAGTACGATCTTTGTCTCCATGTGCAGTTGCAAACCGTAGTCTGTCTTTTTTATGGCTGTTTTGGAGCAGTGGCTTCTTCCTTGCTGAGCGGCCTTTCAGGTTATGTTGATATAGGACTCGTTTTACTGTGGATATAGATACTTTTGTACCAGTTTCCTCCAGCATCTTCACAAGGTCCTTTGCTGTTGTTCTGGGAATGATTTGCACTTTTCTCACCAAAGTACGTTCATCTGTAGGAGACAGAACGCATCTCCTACCTGAGCGGTATGACGGCTGCGTGGTCCCATGGTGTTTATACTTGCGTACTATTGTTTTTACAGATGAACGTGGTATCTTCAGGCGTTTGGAAATTGCTCCCAATGATGAACCAGACTTGTGGAGGTCTACAATTTTTTTCTGAGGTCATGGCTGATTTCTTTTGATTTCCCCATGATGTCAAGCAAAGAGGCACTGAGTTTGAAGGTAGGCCTTGAAATACATCCACAGGTACACCTCCAATTGACTCAAATTATGTCAATTAGCCTATCAGAAGCTTCTAAAGCCATGACATAATTTCCTGGAATTTTCCAAGCTGTTTAAAGGCACAGTCAATTTAGTGTATGTAAACTTCTGACCCACTGGAATTGTAATACAGTGAATTATAAGTGAAATAATCTGTCTGTAAACAATTGTTGGAAAAATGACTTGTGTCATGCACAAAGTAGATGTCCTAACCGACTTGCCAAAACTGTAGTTTGTTAACAAGAAATTTGTGGGGTGGTTGAAAAATGAGTTTTAATGACTCCAACATAAGTGTATGTAAACTTCCGACTTCAACTGTATATAGTATTTTTAAGTGAGCACTGATGCCGTCTTGTGATAAGTAGTGGTCACTAAATTGTCATGATCAGGGATTTCAAGTTTGTATCTGTCCATTTCTACCCAGCTGATCATAGCGAAAAATAAAATACTTCTGCATTTGGTGGTGTGTACACATTAATTCTCATTGGAAGTAGGCTCAGGATAACTGGGCAGCTGATATTCAGAGATTAAATAGACAAATTGATTAGTCACAGGAATCAGGACTAATAAATTCAATGCAACTGGTTGTTTTACAAACTGTAGGCCTACCATATGGATGGGCATTCCTAAAATTCCATTCTGGCTGACACTGTAGGCTATAGCCCAGTAATCACAGACCGATGCTGACATCTTTTGGACGTCTTTATTTGGTTCTGTCTGGACCAGCCTTGAGTTCCACATCCATGGACATTGATTTTTGGTCCGGTCGTCTGTTTTGTTCAGATTTGGTCTGGTATGGACCGGCCTTGGTCCAAACATAAATGTCTATAAATGACGTCTTTTCAACTTTAATTAAGAACCAAAAATGAACAAGATTTAAATGTTCGGAAAATACGTTTCTTCAACGTCCAGAAAATACATATTTTCAACCTCCAGAAAATACATATTTTCTACTTTCATTCAGAACCGAAAATGTACCTGATTTCAACGTCCAGAAAAAACGTTGTTTCAATGTCTGGAAAATATGAATTTTTAACTTCTGGAAAATAAGTATTTTAAACTCCCGGAAAATACGTATTTTCAACTTTCATTCAGAATCTAAAATGAACCTAACTTCAACATCTGTAAAATAAGTACTTAGGCGTCTTTTCAACATTGTTTTGCTTACTGGGACTATTTTAGTTTTGCAGTGTATAGGAGGGTAGCAATTTATTTATCTTGCTTAGGGTGGCAGGTCCTGGCTGAAGCTAACATAAATTAACTACCCTAGTACTTTGTTTGTAATATCCAAACCATAACGCAAAATATGCTAATTTCAAAGCTGATTGCCACCAGCAACTTTATTAATTCGCTTAAAAGGTCCCTCCGCCACGTCTCTCTCCATCAGCCAAATATGATCTATTGCCTCAGCAAAGTCAGTGCCCTCTTGCTGAGAAGGGTCTATTTGCAGACCATGTTTACTACATGCGGAACCCACTACATGTCGCGCCCATTACTTGTCACTTACTACATGTCGCGCCCACTGCTATTGAGGTTGCTAGCTAGGACATCGGCACACAGTGTCCTTTGCCCCCGCCTGCCGAGCACTGCTTTCCTGTAGTTATTTTAACGTCAAAGTGGGGGTAATCCCTACCCAGTAGTCCCATTCAAGAGTTTGGTTGGTTACACTAGCTAGCTACTTCCCTCGCCGTAACGTTAACAGAACTGCAGGAAAGCAGTGCCCGACAGGCGGGGGCGAAGTACACTGTGTACCGGTGTCCCCAAGCTAGCTAACAACCTCTTTCTTCTTTGGTGGGGTTTCTCGGTGGTTGGCATCCAATGTCGGTGCATTTTTGTTTTGTTCAGTACAACTGGTTTTCACAGCATTGCAACCACCTTTGAAAAAAGGTGTGGATAATATGCAGTATTATATTTGTAATATTGTATTATTTACACCAGCATTTATTTTGAAAGTTTACACAAATACTGGTATTTTGAAAGTAGGCTATATTTAAATAAATACACGTTTAATAAAATACAAATATAGGTTATTGGAATAAATCAATAGAGTCTGCGAAACAAAATTGGTATCTTGTGCTGGACAATGGGTTTAATACAGAGTGCTGGTGAATGCTTACTCCACCCACTCCATTCACTGCAATGCAATAGAGTAGACTGAATATGAAATACTTTGTTCTCCACCCTCTCCATAGCCCCAATGCAATACACTGTAATAGACTGTACATGGGATACATATTGACTTGTAGAGAGAGAACTTGTCTACCTGTCTCCGCTAAAGTGGGGTGGGAATTACTCAGTAGGGTCTCTACTAACCAAATATATGCACTTTTGTAGGAGGACTGTGTTGTACATATTCATCAGGACTTTGTTCTTTACCCACTCCATAGCTATCTATACCCCCTCCAAGCATCAGATCGTGCGACACAGTCCCTGTTCAAAACGTACCATATTTAGTACGAATACCGTGCTGAGTTAATAAATAATAATACTGAGGTAAAGGGAGGAGAGGAATATATATATATATATAAAGGAAGGAGAGGAATATATATATATATAAAGGAAGGAGAGGAATATATATATATATATAAAGGAAGGAGAGGAATATATATATATATATATATATATATATATATATATATATATATATATATAAAGGAAGGAGAGGAATATATATATATATATAAAGGAAGGAGAGGAATATATATATATATATATAAAGGAAGGAGAGGAATATATATATATATATATAAAGGAAGGAGAGGAATATATATATATATATAAAGGAAGCCTACAGAATATTGCTTGCCGCTCCCCAGTGCTTTATTCTTGCACACAAAGCTTTCATCACCCATAACCTGCACTGGGGAGCAACAATATTCTGAGTGAAGCTCTCATTCCGTTACCTAAACGGGAATAAACCAATCAACCCTTTACCTGAGTTGTCTGCAGTAACATGCTTAAAGAACAGGAGCATCATCAGAACACCCGATGACGTCATTCTGTTCAGCTTCTCTTCAGATCCGACACACGACTGAAAAATAAAGAATCAAAAAATAATATATCTATTGTTTGGTACAATTATAGCCAAAGGGAGCACTTCCGACAGAAAAATGCTTCTTTAATCATAAAACGAACGTGTTTCGGCCTAATAGTCTTCATCAGGGTCAAAACATGATAAAGGCTAACGAGCGAAACAAACAAGTTTTAGTTTTATAATTGAAGAAGCGTTTACAAATTACTAATTATCCACTTCCAGAGTTCCTGAATTCCCCCTTCACTTCAGTTGTGGAAAAATCAAATAATACAATGTGAAGTATTTTCATGCAGAATGAATAAGCTATAGTTGAAACTATGGAAAAAGACATCGCTCACTTACCAATCAGCATATGATGGATTTGACCATTGAGCTAGAGAATATATCCACTAGTTTTTCAGGGGAGGAGGGGGTGGTGGGGCGCATCATGTGACTACAGTAAAGGGATATTGTTTTTAACGGAGTTACTAATTAATCGTTACTAATGAACTATTAGAAATATTATCTATGCCAGTTAGCCTTGTGCCAATGTGCCCATGGTGATGACACTGAAACATTGAACAACTGAATAAAGTGTATTGTTTAAAGCAGTGTTTCCCAATACCAAAAGGGGGTGGGGGGGTGGATACATTTCGTCCTAGCACCGAACACATTTGATTCAACTAATCAAATCACCATCAATCAAATTTGATTTGAATCAGGTATGTTAGCACATTGGAAAAATGTGTCCCCGTTTGGGTCCCCAGGACCAGGATTGGGAAACACTGCTTTAAAGGGACATTTCACTCATAAATGAAAGACTTTCAGACCTCAAAAGTAGACTAATGTCAAGATGAAACCCACAACATCGGTTGGGCAGATCATACCATATGCCTCAATCCAAAGGGTTTTCTTCAGTGCTTATCTTTTCTATTCATTTTGGGTTGAGGCATACAGCTGAATCTACATCTTGACATTAGTTAACTTTGGAAGTCTGAAAACTGAAAATGTCTGACAAAATGTTAGTTGAAAGTGTAATGCCCCTTTATTTACTGTATGGAGCTGAACTAATGAGCTCATCACTCAGAGATTGTGTTATGTTGGTCTGTCATTGATAATAAGTCATGATAATAGGTCATACTGGTCGGAGCCAGAAGGGCCCATTGGGCAGGAGCCTATCGGTCGTTATTATGTGGGCAAGTGGTAAAGTCAGAAGCCCCGCCTATTTTAAAAATGTTTCTTCTTATAATCTGATTTTCAACCTAACCTTAACCACACTGCTTACTTTATGCCTAACCATAACATTAAATGAAGACCAAAAAGCCCATTTTGATTTCCTCTTTCTGTAGTCCAGGTGTTTCCCAATCCTGGTCCTAGGGATCCAAAGAGAGGCACGTTTTTGGTTTCGCCCCTGTACTAACACACCTGATTGAAATCGAATGCTTGATGATGATGATGATGTTGATTAGTGGAATGAAGTTGTGAGTGCTAGGGTAAACACAACAATGTATACCCCTTTTGGTCCCCAGGACCAGGATTGAGATACAATGAGTGGTGTGAGGCAGCTTGATGTACCAGTACACCCCCTGGACAGGACACTGGTCTATCTCCTGTTACTGTAGTGAGGCAGCTTGATGTACCAGTACACCCCCTGGACAGGACACTAGTCTATCTCCTGTTACTGTAGTGAGGCAGCTTGATGTACCAGTACACCCCCTGGACAGGACACTATTCTATCTCCTGTTACTGTAGTGAGGCAGCTTGATGTACCAGTACACCCCCTGGACAGGACACTGGTCTATCTCCTGTTACTGTAGGGTGAGGCAGCTTGATGTACCAGTACACCCCCTGGACAGGACACTGGTCTATCTCCTGTTACTGTAGGGTGAGGCAGCTTGATGTACCAGTACACCCCCTGGACAGGACACTGGTCTATCTCCTGTTACTGTAGTGAGGCAGCTTGATGTACCAGTACACCCCCTGGACAGGACACTGGTCTATCTCCTGTTACTGTAGGGTGAGGCAGCTTGATGTTCCAGTACACCCCCTGGACAGGACACTAGTCTATCTCCTGTTACTGTAGGGTGAGGCACCTTGATGTACCAGTACGCCCCCTGGACAGGACACTAGTCTGTCTCCTGTTTCTGTACGGTGAGGCAGCTTGATGTACCAGTACACCCCCTGGACAGGACACTAGTCTATCTCCTGTTTCTGTACGGTGAGGCAGCTGATGTACCAGTACACCCCCTGGACAGGACACTAGTCTATCTCCTGTCTCTGTAGGGTGAGGCACCTTGATGTACCAGTACACCCCCTGGACAGGACACTAGTCTATCTCCTGTTTCTGTAGGGTGAGGCACCTTGATGTACCAGTACACCCCCTGGACAGGACACTAGTCTATCTCTTGTTTCTGTGGGGTGAGGCAGCTTGATGTACCAGTACACCCTCTGGACAAGACACTAGTCTATCTCCTGTTTCTGTAGGGTGAGGCAGCTTGATGTACCAGTACACCCCCTGGAAAGATGCTGTCACTGATAACAAGTTACATTTTATTGGAGAACTCAATATCTTCCCATGATAATCTTCTGAGTGGTGCTCACAATCCATTTACGCACAAACACACACACACACACACACACTCTCTCTCTCTCTCTCTCCTCTCTCTCTCTCCACTCTCTCCCACACACAGGCACACAGGCTCTCTCTCGCCCTTTCTCTCACAACCACACACACACAGTGTCTATAAACGTGTGTAATTGTCATTAGTCAGTTACGCAAGCAACTCTTATCTTATACTGTACAAACAATCCGCTGGTCCATTCTCAAAAACCTCATAAAATGTAGCCTACTGGTTAATCTTAGTGGTCAGATGAAATAAATTCACAACTGAGTTAGGAAATAGGACACACACAAACAAACACACACGCTGCTGCAAGCACGCAAGCAAGCATGCACGCACACACACACACACACACACACACACACACACACACACACACACACACACACACACACACACACACACACACACACACACACACACACACACACACACACACACACACACACACACACACACACACACACACACACACACACACACACCTGGATTCAGTCCAAGGCCTGTTATAGAGCAGCTATCTTTTGATGTATGTTGTTGTGTGTTGAATTGGATTGAATCCCAGCCCCAGTACAGGGGCCTGAAGGCAACACCCACATTGAGTTTACTGTAACAATGGAGAGGAGGAAGGTCCTCAACCAACAGTAACAATGGAGAGAGGTGGAAGGTCCTCAACCAACAGTAACAATGGAGAGAGGAGGAAGGTCCTCAACCAACAGTAACAATGGAGAGAGGTGGAAGGTCCTCAACCAACAGTAACAATGGAGAGAGGTGGAAGGTCCTCAACCAACAGTAACAATGGAGAGAAGTGGAAGGTCCTCAACCAACAGTAACAATGGAGAGAGGAGGAAGGTCCTCAACCAACAGTAACAATGGAGAGAGGAGGAAGGTCCTCAACCAACAGTAACAATGGAGAGAGGTGGAAGGTCCTCAACCAACAGTAACAATGGAGAGAGGTGGAAGGTCCTCAACCAACAGTAACAATGGAGAGAAGTGGAAGGTCCTCAACCAACAGTAACAATGGAGAGAAGTGGAAGGTCCTCAACCAACAGTAACAATGGAGAGGAGGAAGGTCCTCAACCAACAGTAACAATGGAGAGAGGTGGAAGGTCCTCAACCAACAGTAACAATGGAGAGAGGTGGAAGGTCCTCAACCAACAGTAACAATGGAGAGAGGTGGAAGGTCCTCAACCAACAGTAACAATGGAGAGAAGTGGAAGGTCCTCAACCAACAGTAACAATGGAGAGAAGTGGAAGGTCCTCAACCAACAGTAACAATGGAGAGGAGGAAGGTCCTCAACCAACAGTAACAATGGAGAGAGGTGGAAGGTCCTCAACCAACAGTAACAATGAAGAGAGGTGGAAGGTCCTCAACCAACAGTAACAATGGAGAGAAGTGGAAGGTCCTCAACCAACAGTAACAATGCAGAGAGGAGGAAGGTCCTCAACCAACAGTAACAATGGAGAGAGGTGGAAGGTCCTCAACCAACAGTAACAATGGAGAGAGGAGGAAGGTCCTCAACCAACAGTAACAATGGAGTCATAAGAAAGGAGCATCATAAACTACTACTCAGACTGTCATGGTCATTCTGAAGACTTTCATTGTGTTCTTCTACAGTGGAACTTAAACAGCACTATTTCAATACACCAATCAGTCTTCCTGCTTTGGTAAAACAACCTAGGAATTGTTCAGTACATTAACTAAATATATATCATGAATGTCACTTGTCTTTAACAAGTTTAGCCAGTTTTCCTAAAATCCTCTATGGTCAATTAGTCCTCTGTTGTTCTGCCTTTTGTAAATATGTGTTTAACCTGCCTTACAATAAATATAGACATGTTTATTTCTATATTTACAACCTGCTAAATAGACAATCATTAGACAATGAGCATCATCATACAGAGTTATTTATTGACATCATCAAATCACAGCATACACACACAGCAACTCAGGTTTGGGGAAATGATCAGTCCTAAAACAATGCAAGTCTATGTGTATACATCATACGCAGTACAATGAAATCACACTGTAGTGCATCAATTCATTACTTAGAATCTGAACATACACACACAGCAACTCAGGTTTGGTTGGAACTTGCAATGATTTGAGGAAATGATCATTCCTAAAACAATGCAAGTCTATGTGTATACAGCATACACAGTACAATGAAATCACACTGTAGTGCAGAAATTCATTACTGGAATCAAAGTATTTCTGTGCCCTTGAAAGTTACACTGGGCTGTAGGTTGGGATGGAGATCAGGGGAGTAGTGCAGGAGGGAACCCATCCTTCATATGCTGGGGGTCCCAAGGCTCACTCCAGACTCTGGCCCCCTGCCATCCTTCATATGCTGGGGGTCCCAAGGCTCACTCCAGGCTCTGGGCCCCTGGGGGCCAAAGAGAATCTGACTGTTACAGAGGAAACACACCAGAACGACAGTTCCTCTGACCAGACCATCATTTTCCTGATCATTTCCCAAAGAATCTACATGTTGAATCTGTGAAATAGCCACCGTTCTCTGGCACCCAGCAGGTGGTCGCTAAAACACAGCTTGGCGACAGCAGTCAGCTACTTATTGCCTAAAGCCTAGGTGGTATATTACCTTATGAACTAAACTTGAATGAAATACTCACAGCTGATTGGCCCGATGGCTATGGGCTTGAGGAGGACAGTATCAGACACAGAGCGAGATTTCCTTCCAGAGCACACCTGTAGAGAGAAAGAGACAAACCACTACGTCAGAGAGACCAACCACTACGTCAGAGAGACCTAGCACTGCGTCAGAGAGACTAAACATAAAAGTCAAAGAGTCAGAGAGAGACTGTGGAGGAGTTGAGGACTCACTGGAGTGCAGGAGGAGCTCCTCTGGTCACACAGGCTGAGGCTGCAGTGCAGGAAGAAGTAACGGTAGTCCACCTGCAACGCAGCAGAGAAGCGAGCCCTGAGGGACGAGCCGCTTTCCTCCACGGTCACCTGGGTATGATTTGTAGGACACCTGGGAGAAGAGCCAAGAAACAGCAAAGGGTTCAAGGCATGCAGGGCTACACAGACCGTACACAGCAACAAACATACCATACTTCACACACAAAACAAACACACATAGACATGCAAACAGCTGATGAATAGAGTCATGGACCTGTCCTGAATCATGTAGGTCCGCGGGAGATTATCAGGGTTGGGGGATTGGTTGGCATAGCAGTCCCTTAGAACAACAACAAAACGCTCCATCCCGGACTCCTCTACGGACACGCCCACGCGCAGAGTGGAACCAATCGGCAGGAGGACTTCACCAGCTGGGTAAGACTCTGTGTAGTTGGAGTTACGATACAGAAACATGGAGGCTCTGGCCTTGGCACCGACTCCAACAGCTCCACGACTATTCCTATCAAGAGGTGAACATGAAGCCAAATGACTATGAAGCCAAATCATTATTTCGTAATGACTGTTCTGTCAGAATAAACTTAATAAACATTCTGTGTATTTTCTCACAGTAGGTAGGGTCTGATGGCCACATTCAGACTGCTCTCTGTCCCCAGAGGATAGACACAGGAGAGAGGAAAGCTCACGAATCGGGAGAGAGAGTCGTTCCTCCCATCTACTGGATAAACAAATAAGCTGTTGGAGTAGACAGCATGGGTGGTGTTAGTCTGAAATAGAAGAAAAGGGTTCACAGTTAAATTAATACTCAGGTCTTATACACAGACCTACTAAAATTAAGGTCTTATACACAGACCTACTAACATTAAGGTCTTATACACAGACCTACTAACATTAAGGTCTTATACACAGACCTACTAACATTAAGGTCTTATACACAGACCTACTAACATTAAGGTCTTATACACAGACCTACTAACACTAAGGTCTTATACACAGACCTACTAACATTAAGGTCTTATACACAGACCTACTAACATTAAGGTCTTATACACAGACCTACTAACACTAAGGTCTTATACACAGACCTACTAACATTAAGGTCTTATACACAGACCTACTAACATTAAGGTCTTATACACAGACCTACTAACATTAAGGTCTTATACACAGACCTACTAACACTAAGGTCTTATACACAGACCTACTAACACTAAGGTCTTATACACAGACCTACTAACACTAAGGTCTTATACACAGACCTACTAACACTAAGGTCTTATACACAGACCTACTAACATTAAGGTCTTATACACAGACCTACTAACATTAAGGTCTTATACACAGACCTACTAACACTAAGGTCTTATACACAGACCTACTAACATTAAGGTCTTATACACAGACCTACTAACACTAAGGTCTTATACACAGACCTACTAACATTAAGGATCAGTTATAGTCTAAACTCTTCCAGTGTTGAACAACCTCCAGTCAGACATTGAGGTAACGTGTTCTCACCTCCAGAGTATTTCCGCAGTGTCCCTCCCGTCGCTCCACCTGGTACCACACTGTGTCGCTACGATCCTCAGACCAGCAGCCTTGTTCAGACCCACCTGTACCAGGCTCCACCAGCTCTGTGTCGCTACGATCCTCAGACCAGCAGCCTTGTTTAGACCTACCGGTACCAGGCTCCACCAGCTCTGTGCCGCTACGATCCTCAGACCAGCAGCCTTGTTTAGACCTACCGGTACCAGGCTCCACCAGCTCTGTGTTGCTACGATCCTCAGACCAGCAGCCTTGTTCAGACCCACCTGTACCAGGCTCCACCAGCTCTGTGTTGCTACGATCCTCAGACCAGCAGCCTTGTTCAGACCTACCTGTACCAGGCTCCACCAGCTCTGTGTCGCTACGATCCTCAGACCAGCAGCTTTGTTTAGACCCACCGGTACCAGGCTCCACCAGCTGGTGTGGGGTCACTTAGAAATGTCCTTGTTTTTGAAAGAACAGCACTGTGTACTACTCCCTTCACAGAACAGCGCAAACTGGCTCTAACCAGAATAGAAAGAGGAGTGGGAGGCCCCGGTGCACAACTGAGCAAGAGGACAAGTACATTAGAGTGTCTAGTTTGAGAAACAGATGCCTCACAACTCCTCAACTGGCAGCTTCATTAAATAATACCCGCAAAACACCAGTCTCAACATCAACAGTGAAGAGGCGACTCTGGGATGCTGGCCTTCTAGGCAGAGTTGCAAAGAAAAAGCCATATCTCAGACTGGCCAATGAAAAGAAAAGATTAAGATGGGCAAAAGAACACAGACACAGGACAGAGGAACTCTGTCTAGATGTCGCCTTGTTTTCACAATCCATTCACACACACACACACACACACACACACACACACACACACACACACACACACACACACACACACACACACACACACACACACACACACACACACACACACACACACACACACACACACACACACACACACACACACACACCTCTGTTACCCCTCTGCCCACCCAACCAGGAGCTCCAAAACTAGCCCATCAAGGTGAGCACATGTTTTGTGTGACTACAGACCACGTGAGCCTGAGTTACGCAAGGACTTTACAAAGAGCTCCCCATGTCTCTTTACCTCCGCCCTTTCTCTCCTTTCTCTCTCTCTCTCCTTTCTCTCTCTCTCTCTCTTTCTGTCTCTCCCTCTCTCCCTTTCTCTCTCTCTCCTTTCTCTCTCTCTCTCTCTTTCTGTCTCTCCCTCTCTCCATTTCTCTCTCTCTCCTTTCTCTCTCTCTCTCTCTTTCTGTCTCTCCCTCTCTCCCTTTCTCTCTCTCTCCTTTCACGCTCTCTCCTTTCTCTCGCTCTCTCTTTCTGTCTCTCTCTCTCTCCCTTTCTCTCTCTCTCCTTTCTCTCTCTCTTTCTCTTTCTGTCTCTCTCCCTTTCCTTCTTTCTTTCTTTCTCTCTCTCTCCCTTTCTCTCCCTCTCTCTCCCTCTCTCTGTTCCCTCTCTCACTCTATCTCTCCCCACTATCTCTCTCTCTCTCTCTCCCTCCCTCCTTTCTCTCTCTCTCTCTCTCTCTCTCTCTCTCTCTCTCTCTCTCTCTCTCTCTCTCTCTCTCTCCCCCCCTTTCTCTCTCTCTATCTTTCTTTCTCTCTCTCCTTCTCTCTCTCCTTTCTCTTTCTCTATCTTTCCCCACTCTCTCTCTCTCTCTTTCTACCCCCTCCCTCTCTGTCTAATTGTACAGGATCTGGGCTCAAACTACACACACAATTAGTAATTTTTATTACACAGTAAATAAGAATAGAATATCTTTCTAAACACTTCTACATTAAATGTGGATGCTAACATGATTACGGATAATCCTGAATGAATCATGAATTATGATGAGTGAGAAGGTTACAGAGGGTCAATGATCATACCCCAAGACATGCTAACTTCTCACCATTGTCAATAACAGGTTAGCATGTCTTGGGGGTATGATATTTTCACAACAGTAATTCATACAACAGGAATATGCATTTTCTTGCCCACCCACTTTTAACCCCACCTCTCACACAATTTTACATCTACCCCAGCCCCCCCCCCCCCCCCCCCACACACACAACCCTAACCTCCCCCCACCCATCTCTTCCACTTGACCAGGTAAAGAGCAGACAAATCATAACAAACCAGTCTTAAACATAAATAATAATAACAATAATAATAATAAGAACAAAAACTACAATAATAATAATAATAATAAAAATAATAATATAATAATAACAACAATAATGATCATAATAATAACACAAGAAACAAATAAAAAACATATAACAACAAAAATGTATTATAATAAAAGCATATGAAAAGTAGAAGTAGAGTTATTTATTTGGTAGTCAGCGACAGTGTCTGACTACTGTAAAACAATACACTCTACTACAAGGAAAAGGCCAGCCTGAACTTCCTGTCTGGAGAGTGTCACACAGAGGTTGTGAACACACACACGATGCAAACAATGGTAACCTTGGAGACAATGGGGCATTCATATGGAACGTTACAAATGCACATGAATCAAAATGTTTTACAGCAAACAATGGAAAACTACTACGATTGTTTATATCCAATATTAACTATAAGCTAAAACATTGGAACTGAGCTGAGGCCTACTGTTTAACTTAGCTACTGTATCCACAACACAACGAAGCAGACCACAACTACATAAAACACAACTAAGACTACTTTATTTACAAGAGTCATTAGGGGTGTCAATTATTTTGACCTCTACCTTTTGAGGAAAAACGTATTACTTGTTAAACAAGATCTCTTTCTCTGGCAATTGTATTAGTATAAAATAATATAAGTTCCTCATTTTTTGTAGCACACAATATAGCTCAGTATTTCAATTATTTATTTTATACAGTCATTATTGCTCATCTTTATCAAGGGTGTCAATCATTTTGGACCTCACTGTATAACCAACCTATTACAACTTGGATTGTCTTAAAACTGTCTCCTCATTCAGGTACAAAGTACTGAACGCCAGCGTCATCCCCGAGGGCCAGTTCATGGACAACAAGAAGGCCTCTGAGAAGCTGCTTGTGTCCATTCATATAAATAACAATGATTTTTCAATCACTTCCGACCTCACTGTGTTTCTTTTCCTGTACCTGAGTGAAACCATTCTCTCTGTGATCCACTCACATGTCTTGTTGTTGACGTAAATAAACATCATCTCCATTCAACATGTGAAGGTCCTGTCCCAAATGGACCCCTAAGCCCTATCCACAGGTGTAGCTAAAACTATGGTGGTAGGCCTTGCCCTCTGATAGGCTAGGGGTGGAAGTTTCAACCATATTGCTTATACCAATCAAATCCTCTCATATCTCCACAAGTGCATAGGGCATTAGGTTTAGGGAGCGATTTGTGATTGGGCCTAAGAATGTGGTAATTCTGTATTGAGTGCTTTCAGCGGTCAAGTGTATTCTATAAATCATTTTTCAATGTTTTAAATGGGATTGTCATTTGCCCTCTGTGACATCATCATAGCGTGCCTGTAAAAAGGGGGAGGGGCTCAGCCAGCCCACTGTAGAAATAATGACATCACCACCATAGTTTTTAAAGAGATGTTGGGGTCTTTAAATGTCAATAGCCTCATTATTGAGACTTAGCACTGGTATAAAACATCTTAAAGGATTTCATGTTCCCACACAAGCCTTTGTTTAATGAAGATGATGGAAAAATCCTCCATTATAAACTTAACTTTAAGCTCACTTTAACCATGTGGTAAAAAAATAAAACCTTAAAATAGTGTTCTGTATGTCTTCATGATTCAACTTCACTCAAAGTTCACATATGAACGACTCAACTCAAAGTTGCATATGAACGACTCAACTCAAAGTTCACATATGAACGACTCAACTCAAAGTTCACATATGAAGGACTCAACTCAAAGTTCGCATATGAACGACTCAACTCAAAGTTCGCATATGAACGACTCAACTCAAAGTTCAGATATGAATGACTCAACTCAAAGTTCACATATGAACGACTCAACTCAAAGTTCGCATATGAACGACTCAACTCAAAGTTCAGATATGAATGACTCAACTCAAAGTTCACATATGAACGACTCAACTCAAAGTTCACATATGAACGACTCAACTCAAAGTGAAGAAAAGAGGATGACGTGGTCTAGAAACAGTCCACAGCTCCTGTCTCCAAGCCTAGGCACTTGTGTAGATGAGGGCTGTATGTACACTGCCTTGCAAAAGTAGTCCTACCCCTTGGATTTATTTACATTGTATTGTTACAAAGTAGGATAAAAATGGATTTAATTGTTTAAAAACATATCTCCAATCTACACAGAATACTCTGTAATGTCAAAGTGGAAGAAAAAGGTGAATTATTTCTAAAGGGAAAATACATCAATCTAGTTGTTGCAAAAGTATTCAGCTCTCTGAGTTAATACATGTTAGAAACACCTTTGGCAGTTGTAACGGGTGTCGTAATCCTCCTCCTCAAACGAGGAGAGGAGAGAAGGATCGAAAGACCAAAATGCAGCGGGTTGTGAATACATAATGAATTTTAATAAACAAGACGAAACTAAACGCACAAAGAACACTTGATACTTTACAAAACAACAAAACGAAGTAAACAGACCTTGACACGGACTTACATACAACGTGAAGAACGCACGAACAGGAACAGACTACAAATACCTAACGACAATGAAACAGTCCCGTATGGTGCGCACATACACTGACACGGAAGACAATCACCCACAAACAAACAGTGAGAACACCCTACCTTAATATGACTCTCAATTAGAGGAAAACGCAAAACACCTGCCTCTAATTAAGAGCCATACCAGGCAACCCAAAACCAACATAGAAACAGAAAACATAGACTGCCCACCCAAAACTCACGCCCTGACCATCACACACATACAAAACAACAGAAAACAGGTCAGGAACGTGACAGCAGTGATTTCAGCTGTGAGTCTTCTTGGGTAAGTCTCTAAGAGCTTTACACACCTGGGTTGTGCAATATTAGACCATTATTCCTTTCAGAATTCTTCAAGCTCTGTCAAGATGTTGGATTGTCAAACAGATTTAAATCAAAACTGTAACTAGGCCACTCAGGAACATTCACTGTCTTCTTTGTAAGAAACTCCAGTGTAGAGCTGACCAGTGTAGAGTGTGGTGTAAAGCAGGTTTTCCTCTAGGATTTTGCCTGTGCTTAGCTCCACCCCTTTTCATTTTATCCTGAAAAACACCCTAGTATTTGCCTATGACAAGCATACCCATACCATGATGCAGCCACCACCATGGTTGAAAATAAGAAGGCAGTTACTCAGTGATGTGGTGTGTTGGATTTGCCCCAAACATAAGGCTTTGCATTTAGGCCAAAAAGTGTATTCCTTTTCAGTAATGTTTTGCAGTATTACTTCAGTGACTTGTTGCATACATGCATGTTTTGGAACATTTGTATTCTATATACTTGTATTCTTCTTTTCACACATTTAAGTCATCATTGTGGAGTCACTACAATGTTGTTGATCCATCCTCAGTTTTCTCTTATCACTGTCACAGAACTCTGTAACTGTTTTAAAATCACCAATGGCCTCATGGTAACATCGCTGAGCAGGTTCCTTCCTGTCCTGCAGCTCAGTTCAGAAGGACGACTGTATCTTTGATGTGTCTGGGTGGTTTAATACATCATCCACAGTATCATTATGAACTTGATGCTTAAAGAGATATTCAATGTCTGATTTGTTATTGTTACCCATCTACCAATCACTGGCCTTCTTCATGAGGCTTTCTCAAAGCTCCCTGGTATTTGTAGTTGAGTCTTGACTGAGGGACAATACAGATGCTGTATGAATGCGGGTCATAGGAGGGGTTAGTCATTCAACCGCTGTTATTTCACACAGAGTGAGTCCATGTAACTTATAAGGCATATTAGGCCTTATAAACAAAGGGGCTGAATAATTATGCAGGGACTAGATTTGAGTTTTGACATTTTTTATATTATTATTTTTTTAACTCTATTTTTTTCTTCCACTTTGACATTACAGAGTTATTTCAGTAGGTTATTGACCAAAAATTACATTTTACTTCCAAGTTGTAAGATAATAAAATGTGAAGTAATCAAAGGGGTATGAAAACTGTATCAAGGTACTGTGTCAAGGTACTGTGTCAAGGTACTGTGTCAAGGTACTGTGTCAAAGTACTGTATCAAGGTACTGTATCAAGGTACTGTGTCATGGTACTGTATTAAGGTACTGTATCAAGGTAATGTGTCAAGGTACTGTATCAAGGTACTGTATCAAGGTACTGTGTCAAGGTACTGTATCAAGGTACTGTGTCAAGGTACTGTGTCAAGGTACTGTATCAAGGTACTGTATTAAGGTACTGTATCAAGGTACTGTGTCAAGGTACTGTGTCAAGGTACTGTATCAAGGTACTGTATTAAGGTACTGTGTCAAGGTACTGTATCAAGGTAATGTATCAAGGTACTGTATCAAGGTACTGTGTCAAGGTAATGTGTCAAGATACTGTATCAAGGTACTGTGTCAAGGTACTGTGTCAAGGTACTGTGTCAAGGTACTGTATCAAGGTACTGTGTCAAGGTACTGTATCAAGGTACTGTATTAAGGTACTGTGTCAAGGTACTGTATCAAGGTACTGTGTCAAGGTACTGTATCAAGGTACTGTATTAAGGTACTGTGTCAAGGTACTGTATCAAGGTACTGTGTCAAGGTACTGTATCAAGGTACTGTATTAAGGTACTGTATTAAGGTACTGTATCAAGGTACTGTATCAAGGTACTGTATCAAGGTACTGTATTAAGGTACTGTGTCAAGGTACTGTATCAAGGTACTGTATCAAGGTACTGTATCAAGGTACTGTATTAAGGTACTGTATCAAGGTACTGTATCAAGGTACTGTGTCAAGGTACTGTGTCAATGTACTGTGTCAAGGTACTGTATCAAGGTACTGTATCAAGGTACTGTATCAGGGTACTGTAACAAGGTACTGTATCAAGGTACTGTATCAAGGTACTGTGTCAAGGTACTGTGTCAAGGTACTGTATCAAGGTACTGTATTAAGGTACTGTATCAGGGTACTGTATCAAGGTACTGTGTCAAGGTACTGTATCAGGGTACTGTATCAGGGTACTGTATCAGGGTACTGTATCATGGTAGTGTATTAATGTACTGTATCAGGGTACTGTATCAAGGTACTGTATCAGGGTACTGTGTCAAGGTACTGTGTCAAGGTACTGTGTCAACGTACTGTGTTAAGGTACTGTATCAAGGTACTGTATTAAGGTACTGTATCAGGGTACTGATCAAGGTACTGTGTCAAGGTACTGTATCAGGGTACTGTAACAAGGTACTGTATCAAGGTACTGTATCAAGGTACTGTGTCAAGGTACTGTATTAAGGTACTGTATCAGGGTACTGTATCAAGGTACTGTGTCAAGGTACTGTATCAGGGTACTGTATCAGGGTACTGTATCATGGTAGTGTATTAAGGTACTGTATCAGGGTACTGTATCAAGGTACTGTATCAGGGTACTGTATCAGGGTACTGTATCAAGGTACTGTATCAAGGTACTGTATCAGGGTACTGTATCAGGGTACTGTGTCAAGGTACTGTGTCAAGGTACTGTGTCAAGGTACTGTGTTAAGGTACTGTATCAAGGTACTGTATCAAGGTACTGTGTCAAGGTACTGTATCAAGAGTGCAGATCTAGGATCAGATCCCCCCCCTGTCCATGTCATCCTATCAGACCACCCCTGACCCCACCTCGTGCATGTCATCTTATCAGATTCCCCCTGACCCCATCCCGTCCATGTCATCTTATCAGATTCCCCCTGACCCCATCCCGTCCATGTCATCTTATCAGACCCCCCCCCCCCCGACCCCACATGTCATCTTATCAGACCCCCCCTGACCCCACCCAGTACATGTCATCTTATTAGATCCCCCCTGACCCCATCCCGTCCATGTCATCTTATCAGATCCCCCCTGACCCCACCCAGTACATGTCATCTTATTAGATCCCCCCCGACCCCATCCCGTCCATGTCATCTTATCAGATCCCCCCTGACCCCACCCAGTACATGTCATCTTATTAGATCCCCCCCGACCCCATCCCGTCCATGTCATCTTATCAGACCCCCCCTGACCCCACCCAGTACATGTCATCTTATTAGATCCCCCCTGACCCCATCCCGTCCATGTCATCTTATCAGACCCCCCCCCCCCGACCCCACATGTCATCTTATCAGACCCCCCCTGACCCCACCCAGTACATGTCATCTTATTAGATCCCCCCTGACCCCACCCCGTCCATGTCATCTTATCAGATCCCCCCCTGACCCCATCCCGTCCATGTCATCTTATCAGATCCCCCCCTGACCCCATCCCGTCCATGTCATCTTATCAGATCCCCCCTGACCCCACCCCGTCCATGTCATCTTATCAGATCCCCCCCTGACCCCATCCCGTCCATGTCATCTTATCAGATCCCCCCCTGACCCCATCCTGTCCATGTCATCTTATCAGATCCCCCCTGACCCCATCCCGTCCATGTCATCTTATCAGATCCCCTCTGACCCCACCCCGTCCATGTCATCTTATCAGATCCCCCCCTGACCCCATCCCGTCCATGTCATCTTATCAGATCCCCCCCTGACCCCATCCCGTCCATGTCATCTTATCAGATCCCCCCCTGACCCCATCCCGTCCATGTCATCTTATCAGATCCCCCCCTGACCCCATCCCGTCCATGTCATCTTATCAGACCCCCTCTGACCCCACATGTCATCTTCTCAGACCCCTCTGACCCCATCTCGTCCATGCCATCTTATTCATTATGATCTAAAAGGCTATTATAAATCACTCCTATTCAGAGCTGCTTGGTACATATATATATTTTACCTTTATTTAACTAGACAAGTCAGTTAACAACAAATTCTTGTTTACAATGATGGCCCAACGGGGAGAACAGCTCTGGGATTTGATCCAGCAACCCTTCGATAACTGGCCCGATGCACTAACCACTAGGCTACCTGTCGACCCAAAAATACATACGGTCCCTGAAAGGATTGAATAGGAAAGCAATATGGTGAAAACTCCTGGCCTATCAGAGGGCAGAGTTGACCTACCATCATATAGTTATCTATCCCATTCTATCAGATCTACACAAGTTGACTAGACTAGCTGGTGCTACTACCACCATAATGTTATCTATCCCACTCTATCAGATCTACACAAGTTGACTAGACTAGCTGGTGCTACTACCACCATAATGTTATCCCATTCTATCAGATCTACACAAGTTGACTAGACTAGCCGGTGCTACTACCACCATAATGTTATCTATCCCATTCTATCAGATCTACACAAGTTGACTAGACTAGCTGGTGCTGCTACCACCATAATGTTATCCCATTCTATCAGATCTACACAAGTTGACTAGACTAGCTGGTGCTACTACCACCATAATGTTATCTATCCCATTCTATCAGATCTACACAAGTTGACTAGACTGGCTGGTGCTGCTACCACCATAATGTTATCTATCCCATTCTATCAGATCTACACAAGTTGACTAGACTAGCTGGTGCTGCTACCACCATAATGTTATCTATCCCATTCTATCAGATCTACACAAGTTGACTAGACTAGCTGGTGCTACTACCACCATAATGTTATCTATCCCATTCTATCAGATCTACACAAGTTGACTAGACTGGCTGGTGCTGCTACCACCATAATGTTATCTATCCCATTCTATCAGATCTACACAAGTTGACTAGACTAGCTGGTGCTGCTACCACCATAATGTTATCTATCCCATTCTATCAGATCTACACAAGTTGACTAGACTAGCTGGTGCTACTACCACCATAATGTTATCTATCCCATTCTATCAGATCTACACAAGTTGACTAGACTAGCTGGTGCTGCTACCACCATAATGTTATCCCATTCTATCAGATCTACACAAGTTGACTAGACTAGCTGGTGCTGCTACCACCATAATGTTATCCCATTCTATCAGATCTACACAAGTTGACTAGACTAGCTGGTGCTGCTACTGGAATACATCAAACAAGTGGAAAGACTAGAGTGATCCAGGAGGGGTTTGGGAAACACTGGACTAGAGTCTCGGGATCACAGGACGTTGGTGGCACACATGGTTTCCATGGTTTCCAGTTGTTTGATGCCATTCCATTTGCTCCGTTCCAGACATTATTATGAGTCGTTCTCCCCTCAGCAAGTTCCAATGCTAGGGATTGATTCAGGAATGGGCCAACAGCCAACTGTTCTCTCACCACAGCTCAACAGCTCCACCAGGTGGAAAGACTGGAGAACTGCTACCTCTTAAAACTTTCCCCAAACCAAAAGCATCTTGGTGCTTTACAGACAGCCCTGTTGAGGTTTAGAGGGTATTAAATGAAACTGTCATCTTGATAACAGTAACTATTTCACAGACTTTAGCTTGACCCGGTGTTAATGAGCTCTTTGTAATAAACACACACACGAGGCCTGAAGGCACAACCCACATTGAGTTTACAGTAACAATGGAGAGAAGTGGAAGGTCCTCAACCAACAGTAACAATGGAGAGAAGTGGAAGGTCCTCAACCAACAGTAACAATGGAGAGAGGTGGAAGGTCCTCAACCAACAGTAACAATGGAGAGAGGTGGAAGGTCCTCAACCAACAGTAACAATGGAGAGAAGTGGAAGGTCCTCAACCAACAGTAACAATGGAGAGAAGTGGAAGGTCCTCAACCAACAGTAAAAATGGAGAGAGGTGGAAGGTCCTCAACCAACAGTAACAATGGAGAGAAGTGGATGGTCCTCAACCAACAGTAACAATGGAGAGAGGTGGAAGGTCCTCAACCAACAGTAACAATGGAGAGAGGAGGAAGGTCCTCAACCAACAGTAACAATGGAGCCATAAGAAAGGAGCATCATAAACTACTACTCAGACTGTCATGGTCATTCTGAAGACTTTCATTGTGTTTTTCTACAGTGGAACTTAAACAGCACTATTTCAATACACCAATCAGTCTTCCTGCTTTGGTAAAACAACCTAGGAAGTGTTCAGTACATTAACTAAATACATGTCATGAATGTCACTTGTCTTTAACAAGTTTAGCCAGTTTTCCTAAAATCCTCTATGGTCAATTAGTCCTCTGTTGTTCTGCCTTTTGTAAATATGTGTTTAACCTGCCTTACAATAAATATAGACATGTTTATTTCTATGTTTACAACCTGTTAAATAGACAATCATTAGACAATGAGCATCATCATACAGAGTTATTTATTGACATCATCAAATCACAGCTTACACACACAGAACTCAGGTTTGGGGAAATGATCAGCCCTAAAACAATGCAAGTCTATGTGTATACAACATACACAGTACAATGAAATCACACTGTAGTGCATCAATTAATTACTTAGAATCAAAACAAGTATTTCTGTGCCCTTGAAAGTTACACTGGGCTGTAGGTTGGGATGGAGATCAGGGGAGTAGTGCAGGAGGGACCCCATCCTTCATATGCTGGGGGTCCCAAGGCTCACTCCAGACTCTGGGCCCCTGCCATCCTTCATATGCTGGGGGTTCCCAAGGCTCACTCAAGACTCTGGGCCCCTGCCATCCTTCATATGCTGGGGGTCCCAAGGCTCACTCCAGACTCTGGGCCCCTGGGGGCCAAAGAGAATCAGACTGTTAGAGAGGAAACACACCAGAACGACGGCCGAGTGCTTCTGACCAGAATATCGGCCACAAATATTTGTTAATTTCCCGACTATTCTACATTTAGGTCCAAAGCCTATACAATATATTAGCTCATAAACTATGTAAGTCATTACTAAAATAAAATATTTACAGGTGATTGGCCCGATGGTGAGGGGTTTGAGGCGGATGGACTTGGACACAGAGCGGGATCTCCTCCTGGAACACACCTGTAGAGAGAGAAACCAAACAGTCAGAGAGACTAACCACTAAGTCAGAGAGACCAACCACTAACTCAGAGAGACCAAACACTAAGTCAGAGAGACCAAACACTAAGTCAGAGAGACCAAACACTAAGTCAGAGAGACCAAACACTAAGTCAGAGAGACCAAGTCAGAGAGACCAAACACTAAGTCAGAGAGACCAAACACTAAGTCAGACTGACCAAACACAAAGAAACCTGAAAGCCCAAGTAGAGAGTTAATGAGTCTGAGAAGAACATCAGGACTCACTGGAGTGCAGGAGGAGCTCCTCTGGTCACACAGGCTGAGGCTGCAGTGCAGGAAGATGTAACGGTAGTCCACCTGCAACGCAGCAGAGAAGCGAGCCCTGAGGGACGAGCCGCTTTCCTCCACTGTCACCTGGGTACGATTTGTAGGACACCTGGGAGAAGAGCCAAGAAACAGCAAAGGGTTCAAGGCTACACAGACCGTACACAGCAACAAACATACCATACTTCACACACAAAACAAACACACATAGACATGCAAACAGCTGATGAATAGAGTCATGGACCTGTCCTGAATCATGTAGGTCTGTGGGAGATTATCAGGGCTGGGTGATTCCGTGGTGTAGCAGTCTTCCAGAACAACGACAAAACGTTCTGCCTCGGACTCCTCTACGGACACGCCCACGTACAGGGAGGAACCCGCAATCAGGGTGACTGGCTGACCAGCTGGGTAAGGCTGTGTGTAGTTGGTGTCGCGGTACAGAGACATGGAGGCCTTGGCCTTGGCACCGACTCTGACAACTTTATGATCCGTTCTGTGAAGAGGTACAAAGGTACAAAGAGGTGAAGCTACAAATCAAATCAAACTTTATGAACATTAAAATAACAGTTGAATGTTCATAATGATGACACTGTTAGAAAAAACAGTTCCAAAGGGTTCTTTGGCTGTCCCCATAGGAGAACCCTTTTTGGTTCCAGGTTGAACCTGTTTTGGTTCTAGGTAGAACCCTCTGTGGAGAGCATTCTACATGGAACTCAAAATAATTATATCTGGATCCAAAAGTTTTCTGCCTGGAACCAAAAGGGGTTCTTCAAAGGGTTCTCATATAGGGACAGCCGGAGAATCTTTTTAGGTTCTAAATGGCACATTTTTTCTAATAGTGTAGTTTGAAACAAAGACAACAGAATAAACAGAATGGACTTTCTGCATATTTTCTCACAGTGGGAGAGGTCTGATGGCCACATCCAGACTGCTCTCTGTCTCCAGAGGATAGACACAGGAGAAGGGAAAGCCGAAGGGTCGGGAGTCGTTCCTCCCATCTACTGGATAAACTAATAAGCTGTTGGAGTAGACAGCATGGGTGGCGTTTGTCTGGGAAAAGAGGGGGGGGGGGGGGGGGTTAAGAAATATGTCATATTCATGCATATTAGGCCTGCTTGCATTAGTGATGTGTAGACTACCATGAAATCACAGTGATTTGTTTGACAATTTTCCACCGTTAACACTAATGTCATATCCGTCTTCAGCCCTGTTTATTTACTTAACCTTTATTTAAAGCAGGGAGTCCTATTGAGACCAAGGTCTCATGACAAGACCAGCAGCTACTACACATTAAATGTTAGAGACACACATACTTAAATCAAGGCTGGAGCATAGAAAACACAAAAATACAAAAACACAATTGAAAAAACAAGCAGAGGTTCCTCCACCAACAATCTGAACTGTCTGAAAGGCACCATTGCATCCCGTGTAGCTCAGTTGTAAATCAGAACTTGTCCTCAACTAGCCTACCTGGTTAAATAAAGGTGAAATAAAAACATTTAATAAATTAAAAAAGTAAGATGCAAACCAACTAAAGTGTATGTTTAGTAATAATTCATAAAACTTCTCCAGGGAAAATATTGGGGATGGGACAGCAATATAGAACCTTCTTGAACATAAAGTGAAAATATTTCTCACCTCCAGAGTGTTCCCACAGCGTCCCTCCCTGCGCTCCACCTGGTACCACACCGTGCCGTTACGATCCTCGTGGGCGGAGCAGCGGTGGTCGGCCAGGTGAGCAGAGGAAGCATCCAGACCAGCAGCCTCCAGGTAAACATTTGGAAGGCCCACCTTCAGGAGGCTCCGCCCACACACCAGCTCTGGAGCTAAGTTAACAACTCAGAAGGTTATTTAAGCAATAAGGTGTGAACTGGTACATGTGTGAGACTGAGATCCCTGAGATCCCTCAGCCGTGGTATATTGGCCATATACCACAAACCCCCAAGCTGCCTTATCAACCAATCATCATTCAGGGCTGGGACCCTGAATGTTGATTGGCTGAAAGCCGTGGTATGTGAGACCATATACCACGGGTATGAGAAAACATGTATTTTTACTGTTCTAATTCCGTTGGTAATCAGTTTATAATAGCAGTAAGGCACCTTGGGGGTTTGTGATATATGGCCAATATACCACGCCTCCTCTGCCCTTATTGGTTAAAAGATACGCATCTTAAAGATGCATAATTTCACCCCTAAATCTCTGCGTTTCATAGTGTTTGAAAAAATACAGATGTGACAATGCAGTTTATACACTCACCTTTCCTCTCACATCTCCAGTTGGTCTCATTGTCGCTCACGCAGGCATCAAACACTCCACATGTAGAACACACCGTGGTGTTGACATCTGGAAGAGACAGAGGTAGTGTTAAATGGCTTTGTTATGTCTAGTTACTTGAACATTCTTTGTGTCTCTAAGAATCAGGGATAATCCCTTTACGATAGCAATATACCTGCACAGTAGGCCATGTTGCATGTTGTTGTAGGGACCAACTTGTAGACATAGTAGTTTCCATAGCAGGCTTTGACATGGATGGGATTTTGCCTCCTGTAGCAGCAGTCATAGTAATAGTGTCCACAGACGCTCCTCTGAACCACCCCGTCTAACAGCTGGGGATGCGCTAATGGAAGCCACAAGGGGATCTCCGTCCCACACATGTACTTTTCCACACACCTCTCTGGCATCTGAACACTGGTGTTTCCCAGGAACAGGCGATACCAGCCCTGCCAGTTGACAGACGAGTCACAGTGGTAGCCGTTAGCTGGACCGTAGTTGGTGGTGGAACGCCAGTCGTCATTCAGTACAGAGTAGTGCAGGCAGGGGTCTGCACAGAGGGATGTTCCACCAACACTGATACAGTCCTCTCCCACTGGACACCGTCTCCCCCCGCACTGAAACTGCACTGAACGGGAGTCAGAACCAGGACTGGAGTGGAGGTCGTCTTCAGGAGGCACCAGGCAGTTGAAGGATCCGGGGGTGTTCTCACAGACCTGAGGAGGGCTGCAGGGTTGGTCTGGGAGGGAACACTCGTCAACGTCCACACAGCCCAGCTCCGAGGACCAGCCGTAACCTTGACGACAGCAGGAGCCTTTAGCGCAGAATTCAAGGTCGTAGCATGTGATGCCGTCGCCAACAAAGCCATCTTGACAGGTGCAAGTGACAGACCCGGTTTGGAAAGCATCTCCCCTCTCACGTTCCACAGGTGAGTCTAGGCAGGTGGCTTGGTCATGACACGCCTCACAACTGGTAACAACCGTACCTGAGAAAACAATTCCCCCATAAAGCTTATGACAAGACACTACATTAAATTTAATCAATAAGGCCCGAGGAGGTGTGATATATTGGCCGTTATAAACTGTGTAGTTTGGGTCCTGGATGCTGATTGGTTGAAAGCTGTGGATTATCAGACATTATAAACTGGTTGGTTAGAGCCCTGAATGCTGATTGGCTGACAGCCGTGGTATATCAGACCGTATATCACAGGTATGAAAAAACATTTATAATTACTGCTCTAAATACGTTGGCAAACAGTTTATAATAGCAATAAGGCACCTTGAAGATTTGTGTTATATGGCCAATATACCACAGGCTAAGAACAGCCCTTAGCCGTGGTATATTGGCCGTATACCACACCCCCTCGTGCCTTATTGCTTAAATATACCACAAGTATGATGTAAAATTACTTGTTTACTGTTCTAATTACGTTGGTAACCAGTTTATAATAGCAATAATGCACATCGGGGGTTTGTGGTATATGGCCAATATGTCACTGCTAAGGGCTGTATCCAGGCACACCCCTTCACATCGTGCCTAAGAACAACAACACATAAAACCTCACATAATTCTGCTAAAAAACTATTACAATTTATCTCATCCAGTAGTACAGTTGAAGTCATTAGTTTACATACACCTCAGCCAAATACATTTAAAATCAGTTTTTCACAATTCCTGACATTTAATCTTAGTAAAGAATTCCCTGTCTTAGGTCAGTTAGGATCGCCACTTTATTTTAAGAATGTGAAATTGTCACGAACGTCGTCTTGGAAATTACCGGACCAAGGTGCAGCGTGGTGAGCGTACATTTTACTTTATTATAAATGACGCCAACAAAACAAGAATCAACAAAAACGAACGTGAAGCTTACTAGGGCTATACTGGCCACTAACAAAGACAACTACCCACAACTAAGGTGGAAAAACAGGCTGCCAAAGTATGATTCCCAATCAGAGACAACGATAGACAGCTGTCCCTGATTGAGAACCATACCCCGCCAAAACATAGAAACAGAAAACATAGAATGCCCACCCCACATCACACCCTGACCTAACCAAATAGAGAAATAAAACGGCTCTCTAAGGTCAGGGCGTGACAGAAATGTCAGAATAATAGTAGAGAGAATGATTTATTTCAGCTTTTATTTCTTTCATCACATTCCCAGTGGGTCAGAAGTTTACATACATTCAATTAGTATTTGGTAGCATTGCCTTTAAATTGTTTAACTTGGGTCAAACGTTTTGGGTAGCCTTCCACAATAAGTTGGGTGAATTTTGGCCCATTCCTCCTGACAGAGCTGGTGTAACTGAGTCAGGTTTGTAGGCCTCCTTGCTCGCACACACTTTTTCAGTTCTGCCCACAAATTTTCTATAGGATTGAGGTCAGGGCTTGTGATGGCCACTCCAATACCTTGACTTTGTTGTCCTGAAGCCATTTTGCCACAACTTTGGAAGTATGCTTGGGGTCATTGTTTATTTGGAAGACCCATTTGCGACCAAGCTTTAACTTCCTGACTGATGTCTTGAGATGTTGCTTCAATATATCCACATAATTTCCTCCCTCATGATGCCATCTATTTTGTGAAGTGCACCAATCCCTCCTGCAGCAAAGCACCCTCACAACATGATGCTGCCACACCCGTGCGTCACAGTTGGGATGGTGTTCTTCGGCTTGCAAGCCTCCCCCTTTATCCTCCAAACATAACGATGGTCATTATGGCCAAACAGTTCTTTTTTTGTTTCATCAGACCAGAGGACATTTCTCCAAAAAGTACAATCTTTGTCTCCATGTGCAGTTGCAAACCGTAGTCTGGCTTTTCTATGGCTGTTTTGGAGCAGTGGCTTCTTCCTTGCTGAGCGGTATTTAAGGTTATGTCGATATAGGACTCGTTTTACTGTGGATATAGATACTTTTGTACCAGTTTCCTCCAGCATCTTCACAAGGTCCTTTGCTGTTGTTCTGGGAATGATTTGCACTTTTCTCACCAAAGTACGTTCATCTCTAGGAGACAGAACGCATCTCCTACCTGAGCGGTATGACGGCTCCGTGGTCCCATGGTGCTTATACTTGCGTACTATTGTTTGTACAGATGAACGTGGTACCTTCAGTCGTTTGGAAATTGCTCCCAATGATGAACCAGACTTGTGGAGGTCTACAAATTTTTTTCTGAGGTCATGGCTGATTTCTTTTGATTTTCCCATGATGTCAAGCAAAGAGGCACTGAGTTTGAAGGTAGGCCTTGAAATACATCCACAGGTACACCTCCAATTGACTCAAATTATGTCAATTAGCCTTTCAGAAGCTTCTAAAGCCATGACATAATTTCCTGGAATTTTCCAAGCTGTTTAAAGGCACAGTCAATTTAGTGTATGTAAACTTCTGACCCACTGGAATTGTAATACAGTGAATTATAAGTGAAATAATCTGTCTGTAAACAATTGTTGGAAAAATGACTTGTGTCATGCACAAAGTAGATGTCCTAACCGACTTGCCAAAACTGTAGTCTGTTAACAAGAAATTTGTGGGGTGGTTGAAAAATGAGTTTTAATGACTCCAACATAAGTGTATGTAAACTTCCGACTTCAACTGTATATAGTATTTTTAAGTGAGCACTGATGCCGTCTTGTGATACGTAGTGGTCACTAAATTGTCATGATCAGGGATTTCAAGTTTGTATCTGTCCATTTCTACCCAGCTGATCATAGCGAAAAATAAAATACTTCTGCATTTGGTGGTGTGTACACATTAATTCTCATTGGAAGTAGGCTCAGGATAACTGGGCAGCTGATATTCAGAGATTAAATAGACAAATTGATTAGTCACAGGAATCAGGACTAATAAATTCAATGCAACTGGTTGTTTTACAAACTGTAGGCCTACCATATGGATGGGCATTCCTAAAATTCCATTCTGGCTGACACTGTAGGACAGGGGTCGGGAACCTATGGCTCCCGAGCCAGGTGTGGCTCTTTTGATGATTGCATCCCCAATTTTCGTGGTATCCAATCGCTATTAATTACTATCTTGTCTCATCGCTACAACTCCCGTACGGGCTCAGGAGAGACGAAGGTCGAAAGCCATGCGTCCTCCGAAGCACAACCCAACCAAGCCGCACTGCTTCTTAACACAGCACGCCTCCAACCCGGAAGCCAGCCGCACCAATGTGTCGGAGGAAACACCGTGCACCCGCCCCCCTCGGTTAGTGCGCACTGCACCTGGCCCACCACAGGAGTCGCTGGAGCACGATGAGACAAGGATATCCCTACCGGCCAAACCCTCCCTAACCCAGACAACGCTAAGCCAATTGTGCATCACCCCACGCGGCCGGCTGCGACAGAGCCTGGGCGCGAACCCAGAGACTGTGGTGGCGCAGCTAGCACTGCGATGCAGTGCTCTAGACCACTGCGCCACCCGGGAGGCCTATTCTCACTTGTTTTAATCCATCCATCGATTTTTCACTGCTCATGTCCTGTTCAGGGCTGCAGGAGCAATTGTCCATTATTTTAATTAAATGATACTGGCCTACGTTGGCCGTTGCTAGGTAAAACAGGTAAACGACTCCTTTTGAATCAGTCTGCTCGGTCATTAGCTCAAAGCTAACCCTTCGACGAAGAAGATGGCGAAAAGAAAAAAAGATGACGAGTATCGTACATTTCAGGATGAATGGACCGAAGAATTCGCCTTTGTGGAGAGAGCAGGTTCTGCGGTGTGTCTAATTTGCAATGACAAAATTACATCGATGTAACAGTCGAATGTAAATCGGCACTTCGACAAATTCAGAGGCTTATTATACTGACATTTAGTTGAATTCACTTTTAAAATATATTATATGGCTCTCACTGAAATAAATTTCCAAATTATTTGATTTCATGGCTCTCTTAGTCAAAAAGGTTCCCGACCCCTGCTGTAGGCTATAGCCCAGTAATCACAGACCGATGCTGACATCTTTTGGACGTCTTTATTTGGTTCTGTCTGGACCAGCCTTGAGTTCCACATCCATGGACATTGATTTTTGGTCCGGTCGTCTGTTTTGTTCAGATTTGGTCTGGTATGGACCGGCCTTGGTCCAAACATAAACGTCTATAAATGACGTCTTTTCAACTTTAATTAAGAACCAAAAATGAACAAGATTTAAATGTTCGGAAAATACGTTTCTTCAACGTCCAGAAAATACATATTTTCAACCTCCAGAAAATACATATTTTCTACTTTCATTCAGAACCGAAAATGTACCTGATTTCAACGTCCAGAAAAAACGTTGTTTTCAATGTCTGGAAAATATGAATTTTTAACTTCTGGAAAATAAGTATTTTAAACTCCCGGAAAATACGTATTTTCACCTTTCATTCAGAATCTAAAATGAACCTAACTTCAACATCTGTAAAATAAGTACTTAGGCGTCTTTTCAACATTGTTTTGCTTACTGGGACTATTTTAGTTTTGCAGTGTATAGGAGGGTAGCAATTTATTTATCTTGCTTAGGGTGGCAGGTCCTGGCTGAAGCTAACATAAATTAACTACCCTAGTACTTTGTTTGTAATATCCAAACCATAACGCAAAATATGCTAATTTCAAAGCTGATTGCCACCAGCAACTTTATTAATTCGCTTAAAAGGTCCCTCCGCCACGTCTCTCTCCATCAGCCAAATATGATCAATTGCCTCAGCAAAGTCAGTGCCCTCTTGCTGAGAAGGGTCTATTTGCAGACCATGTTTACTACATGCGGAACCCACTACATGTCGCGCCCATTACTTGTCACTTACTACATGTCGCGCCCACTGCTATTGAGGTTGCTAGCTAGGACATCGGGACACAGTGTCCTTTGCCCCCGCCTGCCGAGCACTGCTTTCCTGTAGTTATTTTAACGTCAAAGTGGGAGTAATCCCTACCCAGTAGTCCCATTCAAGAGTTTGGTTGGTTACACTAGCTAGCTACTTCCCTCGTCGTAACGTTAACAGAACTGCAGGAAAGCAGTGCCCGGCAGGCGGGGGCGAAGTACACTGTGTACCGGTGTCCCCAAGCTAGCTAACAACCTCTTTCTTCTTTGGTGGGGTTTCTCGGTGGTTGGGATCCAATGTCGGTGCATTTTTGTTTTGTTCAGTACAACTGGTTTTCACAGCATTGCAACCACCTTTGAAAAAAGGTGTGGATAATATGAAGTATTATATTTGTAATATTGTATTATTTACACCAGCATTTATTTTGAAAGTTTACACAAATACTGGTATTTTGAAAGTAGGCTATATTTAAATAAATACACGTTTAATAAAATACAAATATAGGTTATTGGAATAAATCAATAGAATCTGCGAAACAAAATTGGTATCTTGTGCTGGACAATGGGTTTAATACAGAGTGCTGGTGAATGCTTACTCCACCCACTCCATTCACTGCAATGCAATAGAGTAGACTGAATATGAAATACTTTGTTCTCCACCCTCTCCATAGCCCCAATGCAATACACTGTAATAGACTGTACATGGGATACATATTGACTTGTAGAGAGAGAACTTGTCTACCTGTCTCCGCTAAAGTGGGGTGGGAAATACTCAGTAGGGTCTCTACTTACCAAATATATGCACTTTTGTAGGAGGACTGTGTTGTACATATTCTATACCCCCTCCAAGCATCAGATCGTGCGACACAGTCCCTGTTCAAAACGTACCATATTTAGTACGAATACCGTGCTGAGTTAATAAATAATAATACTGAGGTAAAGGACGGAGAGGAATATATATATATATAAAGGAAGGAGAGGAATATATATATATAAAGGAAGGAGAGGAATATATATATATATAAAGGAAGGAGAGGAATATATATATATATATAAAGGAAGGAGAGGAATATATATATATAAAGGAAGGAGAGGAATATATATATATATAAAGGAAGGAGAGGAATATATATATATATAAAGGAAGGAGAGGAATATATATATATATAAAGGAAGGAGAGGAATATATATATATATATATAAAGGAAGGAGAGGAATATATATATATATATAAAGGAAGGAGAGGAATATATATATATATATATATATATAAAGGAAGCCTACAGAATATTGCTTGCCGCTCCCCAGTGCTTTATTCTTGCACACAAAGCTTTCATCACCCATAACCTGCACTGGGGAGCAACAATATTCTGAGTGAAGCTCTCATTCCGTTACCTAAACGGGAATAAGCCAATCAACCCTTTACCTGAGTTGTCTGCAGTAACATGCTTAAAGAACAGGAGCATCATCAGAACACCCGATGACATCATTCTGTTCAGCTTCTCTTCAGATCAGACACACGACTGAAAAATAAAGAATAAAAAAATAATATATCTATTGTTTGGTACAATTATAGCCAAAGGGAGCACTTCCGACAGAAAAATGCTTCTTTAATCATAAAACGAACGTGTTTCGGCCTAATAGTCTTCATCAGGGTCAAAACATGATAAAGGCTAACGAGCGAAACAAACAAGTTTTAGTTTTATAATTGAAGAAGCGTTTACAAATTACTAATTATCCACTTCCAGAGTTCCTGAATTCCCCCTTCACTTCAGTTGTGGCAAAATCAAATAATAAAATGTGAAGTATTTTCATGCAGAATGAATAAGCTATAGTTGAAACTAATGAAAAAGACATCGCTCACTTACCAATCAGCATATGATGGATTTGACCATTGAGCTAGAGAATATATCCACTCGTTTTTCAGGGGAGGAGGGGGTGGTGGGGCGCATCATGTGACTACAGTAAAGGGATATTGTTTTTAACGGAGTTACTAATTAATCGTTACTAATGAACTATTAGAAATATAATCTATGCCAGTTAGCCTTGTGCCAATGTGCCCATGGTGATGACACTGAAACATTGAACAACTGAATAAAGTGTATTGTTTAAAGCAGTGTTTCCCAATACCAAAAGGGGGTGGGGAGGTGGATACATTTTGTCCTAGCACCGAACACATTTGATTCAACTAATCAAATCACCATCAATCAAATTTGATCTGAATCAGGTATGTTAGCACATTGGAAAAATGTGTCCCCGTTTGGGTCCCCAGGACCAGGATTGGGAAACACTGCTTTAAAGGGACATTTCACTCATAAATGAAAGACTTTCAGACCTCAAAAGTAGACTAATGTCAAGATGAAACCCACAACATCGGTTGGGCAGATCATGCCATATGCCTCAATCCAAAGGGTTTTCTTCGGTGCTTATCTTTCCCATTCACTTTGGGTTGAGGCATACAGCTGAATCTACATCTTGACATTAGTTACCTTTGGAAGTCTGAAAACTGAAAATGTCTGACAGACTTTTAGTTGAAAGTGTAATGCCCCTTTATTTACTGTATGGAGCTGAACTAATGAGCTCATCACTCAGAGATTGTGTTATGTTGGTCTGTCATTGATAATAAGTCATGATAATAGGTCATACTGGTCGGAGCCAGAAGGGCCCATTGGGCAGGAGCCTATCGGTCGTTATTATGTGGGCAAGTGGTAAAGTCAGAAGCCCCGCCTATTTTAAAAATGTTTCTTCTTATAATCTGATTTTCAACCTAACCTTAACCACACTGCTTACTTTATGCCTAACCATAACATTAAATGAAGACCAAAAAGCCCATTTTGATTTCCTCTTTCTGTAGTCCAGGTGTTTCCCAATCCTGGTCCTAGGGATCCAAAGAGAGGCACGTTTTTGGTTTCGCCCCTGTACTAACACACCTGATTGAAATCGAATGCTTGATGATGATGATGATGTTGATTAGTGGAATGAAGTTGTGAGTGCTACGGTAAACACAACAATGTATACCCCTTTTGGTCCCCAGGACCAGGATTGAGAAACAATGAGTGGTGTGAGGCAGCTTGATGTACCAGTACACCCCCTGGACAGGACACTGGTCTATCTCCTGTTTCTGTAGGGTGAGGCAGCTTGATGTACCAGTACGACCCCTGGACAGGACACTAGTGTATCTCCTGTTTCTGTAGGGTGAGGCAGCTTGATGTACCAGTACGACCCCTGGACAGGACACTGGTCTATCTCCTGTTTCTGTAGGGTGAGGCAGCTTGATGTACCAGTACGACCCCTGGACAGGACACTGGTCTATCTCCTGTTTCTGTAGGGTGAGGCAGCTTGATGTACCAGTACGACCCCTGGACAGGACACTGGTCTATCTCCTGTTTCTGTAGGGTGAGGCAGCTTGATGTAGCAGTACACCCCCTGGACAGGACACTAGTGTATCTCCTGTTTCTGTAGGGTGAGGCAGCTTGATGTACCAGTACGACCCCTGAAAAGATGCTGTCACCGATAACAAGTTACATTTTATTGGAGAACTCAATATCTTCGCACGATAAGCTTCTGAGTTGTGCTCACAATCCATTTACACACAAACACACACACACACACACACACACACACACACACACACACACACACACACACACACACACACACACACACACACACACACACACACACACACACACACACACACACACACACACACACACACACACACACACACACACACACACACACACACACACTCTCTCTCTCTCTCTCTCCACTCTCTCACACACACAGGCACGCAGACTCTCGTTCTCCCTTTCTCTCACAACCACACACACACAGTGTCTATAAACGTGTGTAATTGTCATTAGTCAGTTACGCAAGCAACTCTTATCTTATGCTGTACAAACAATCCGCTGGTCCATTCTCAAAAACCTCATAAAATGTAGCCTACTGGTTAATCTTAGTGGTCAGATTAAATAAATTCACAACTGGGTTAGGAAATAGGACACACACAAACAAACACACACGCTGCCGCAAGCACGTAAGCACGCACGCACACACACACACACACACACACACACACACACACACACACACACACACACACACACACACACACACACACACACACACACACACACACACACACACACACACACACGTGTTATAGAGCAGCTATCTTTTGATGTATGTTGTTGTGTGTTGAATTGGATTGAATCCCAGCCCCAGTACAAGGGCCTGAAGGCACCACCCACATTGAGTTTACTGTAACAATGGAGAAAGGTGGAAGGTCCTCAACCAACAGTAACAATGGAGAGAGGTGGAAGGTCCTCAACCAACAGTAACAATGGAGAGAGGTGGAAGGTCCTCAACCAACAGTAACAATGGAGAGAAATGGAAGGTCCTCAACCAACAGTAACAATGGAGAGAGGAGGAAGGTCCTCAACCAACAGTAACAATGGAGAGAAGTGGAAGGTCCTCAACCAACAGTAACAATGGAGAGAGGTGGAAGGTCCTCAACCAACAGTAACAATGGAGAGAAGTGGAAGGTCCTCAACCAACAGTAACAATGGAGAGAGGTGGAAGGTCCTCAACCAACAGTAACAATGGAGAGAGGTGGAAGGTCCTCAACCAACAGTAACAATGGAGAGAGGAGGAAGGTCCTCAACCAACAGTAACAATGGAGAGAAGTGGAAGGTCCTCAACCAACAGTAACAATGGAGAGAGGTGGAAGGTCCTCAACCAGCAGTAACAATGGAGAGAAGTGGAAGGTCCTCAACCAACAGTAACAATGGAGAGAGGTGGAAGGTCCTCAACCAACAGTAACAATGAAGAGAGGTGGAAGGTCCTCAACCAACAGTAACAATGGAGAGAGGTGGAAGGTCCTCAACCAACAGTAACAATGGAGCCATAAGAAAGGAGCATCATAAACTACTACTCAGACTGTCATGGTCATTCTGAAGTCTTTCATTGTGTTCTTCTACAGTGGAACTTTAAACAGCACTAGTTCACTACACCAATCAGTCTTCCTGCTTTGGTAAAACAACCTAGGAAGTGTTCAGGACATTAACTAAATACATATCATGAATGTCAGTTGTCTTTAACAAGTTTAGCCAGTTTTCATAAATCCTCTATGGTCAATTAGTCCTCTGTTGTTCTGCCTTTTGTAAATATGTGTTTAACCTGCCTTACAATAAATATAGACATGTTTATTTCTATGTTTACAACCTGTTAAATAGACAATCATTAGACAATGAGCATCATCATACAGAGTTATTTATTGACATCATCAAATCACAGCATACACACACATCAACTCAGGTTTGATTGGAACTTACACACTCAGAACTCAGGTTTGGTAGGAACTTACACACACAGCAACTCAGGTTTGGTTGTAACTTACACAATGATTTGAGGAAATGATCAATCATAAAACAATGCAAGTCTATGTGTATACAACATACACAGTACAATGAAATCACACTGTAGTGCATCAATTCATTACTTAGAATCTAAACGTGTATTTCTGTGCCCTTGAAAGTTACACTGGGCTGTAGGTTGGGATGGAGATCAGGGGAGTAGTGCAGGAGGGACCCCATCCTTCATATGCTGGGGGTCCCAAGGCTCACTCCAGACTCTGGGCCCCTGCCATCCTTCATATGCTGGGGGTCCCAAGGCTCACTCCAGAGTCTGGGCCCCTGCCATCCCTCATATGCTGGGGGTCCCAAGGCTCACTCCAGACTCTGGGCCCCTGGGGGCCAAAGAGAATCTGACTGTTAGAGAGGAAACACACCATGACGACAGATCCTCTGACCAGGCCATCATTTTCCTGATCATTTCCCAAAGAATCTACATGTTGAATCTGTGAAACAGCCACCGTTCTCTGGCTCCCAGCAGGTGGTCGCTACAACACAGCTTGGCGACAGCAGTCAGCTACTTATTGCCTAAAGCCTTGGTGGTATATTACCTTATGAACTAAACTGGAATTAAATACTCACAGCTGATTGGCCCGATGGCTATGGGCTTGAGGAGGACAGTATCAGACACAGAGCGAGATTTCCTTCCAGAGCACACCTGTAGAGAGATAGAGACAAACCACTACGTCAGAGAGACCAACCACTACGTCAGAGAGACCAAACACTACGTCAGAGAGACCAAGCACTACGTCAGAGAGACCAACCACTACGTCAGAGAGACCAAACACTACGTCAAAGAGACCAAGCACTACGTCAGAGAGACCAACCACTACGTCAGAGAGACCAACCACTAAGTCAGAGAGACCAACCACTACGTCAGAGAGACCAACCACTACGTCAGAGAGACCAACCACTACGTCAGAGAGACCAAGCACTACGTCAGAGAGACCAAGCACTGCGTCAGAGAGACCAACCACTACGTCAGAGAGACCAAACACTACGTCAGAGAGACCAAGCACTACGTCAGAGAGACCAACCACTACGTCAGAGAGACCAAACACTACGTCAGAGAGATCAAGCACTACGTCAGAGAGACCAACCACTACGTCAGAGAGACCAACCACTACGCCAGAGAGACCAACCACTACGTCAGAGAGACCAACCACTACGTCAGAGAGACCAACCACTACGTCAGAGAGACCAACCACTACGTCAGAGAGACCAACCACTACGCCAGAGAGACCAACCACTACGTCAGAGAGACCAACCACTACGTCAGAGAGACCAACCACTACGTCAGAGAGACCAAGCACTACGTCAGAGAGACCAAGCACTACGTCAGAGAGACCAACCACTACGTCAGAGAGACCAACCACTACGTCAGAGAGACCAAGCACTACGTCAGAGAGACCAACCACTACGTCAGAGAGACCAACCACTACGTCAGAGAGACCAAGCACTACGTCAGAGAGACCAAGCACTACGCCAGAGAGACCAAGCACTACGTCAGAGAGATCAACCACTGCGTCAGAGAGACAAAGCACTACGTCAGAGAGACCAAGCACTACGTCAGAGAGACCAACCACTACGTCAGAGAGACCAAGCACTACTTCAGAGAGACCAACCACTACGTCAGAGAGACCAAACACTACGTCAGAGAGACCAAGCACTACGTCAGAGAGACCAACCACTACGTCAGAGAGACCAACCACTACGCCAGAGAGACCAACCACTACGTCAGAGAGACCAACCACTACGTCAGAGAGACCAAGCACTACGTCAGAGAGACCAACCACTACGTCAGAGAGACCAACCACTACGCCAGAGAGACCAACCACTACGTCAGAGAGACCAAGCACTACGTCAGAGAGACCAACCACTACGTCAGAGAGACCAAGCACTACGTCAGAGAGACCAACCACTACGTCAGAGAGACCAAGCACTACGTCAGAGAGACCAACCACTACGTCAGAGAGACCAACCACTACGTCAGAGAGACCAAGCACTACGTCAGAGAGACCAACCACTACGTCAGAGAGACCAACCACTACGTCAGAGAGACCAAGCACTACGTCAGAGAGACCAAGCACTACGTCAGAGAGACCAAGCACTACGTCAGAGAGACCAACCACTACGTCAGAGAGACCAAGCACTACGTCAGAGAGACCAACCACTACGTCAGAGAGACCAAGCACTACGTCAGAGAGACCAACCACTACGTCAGAGAGACCAACCACTACGTCAGAGAGACCAAGCACTACGTCAGAGAGACCAAGCACTACGTCAGAGAGATCAACCACTGCGTCAGAGAGACAAAGCACTACGTCAGAGAGACCAAGCACTACGTCAGAGAGACCAAGCACTACTTCAGAGAGACCAAGCACTACGTCATAGAGACTAAACACAAAAGTCAAAGAGTCAGAGAGAGTCTGAGAAGAACATCAGGACTCACTGGAGTGCAGGAGGAGCTCCTCTGGTCACACAGGCTGAGGCTACAGTGCAGGAAGATGTAACGGTAGTCCACCTGCAGTAGAGCAGAGAAGCGAGCCCTGAGGGACGAGCCGCTTTCCTCCACTGTCACCTGGGTACGATTTGTAGGACACCTGGGAGAAGAGCCAAGAAACAGCAAAGGGTTCAAGGCATGCAGGGCTACACAGACCGTACACAGCAACAAACATACCATACTTCACACACAAAACAAACACACATAGACATGCAAACAGCTGATGAATAGAGTCATGGACCTGTCCTGAATCATGTAGGTCTGTGGGAGATTATCAGGGTTGGGGGATTGGTTGGCATAGCAGTCCCTTAGAACAACAACAAAACGCTCCATCCCGGACTCCTCTACGGACACGCCCACGCGCAGAGTGGAACCAATCGGCAGAAGGACTTCACCAGCTGGGTAAGACTCTGTGTAGTTGGAGTTACGATACAGAAACATGGAGAATCTGGCCTTGGCACCGACTCCAACAGCTCCACGACTATTCCTATCAAGAGGTGAACATGAAGCTAAATGACATCAGATGTTAGACAGTTTGATAACTTCAGATATCAACGTTATTACAAAAAAACGTGTGAACAAATCTTTTATTATTGAACCTTTATTTAACTAGGCAAGTCAGTTAAGAACAAATTCTTATTTACAATGACGGCCTACACCAGCCAAACACGGACGACGCTGGGACAATTGTGCGCCGCCCTATGGGACTCCCAATCACAGCCGGTTGTGATACAGCCTGGATTTGAAACAGGGTGTCTGCAGTGACGCCTCTAGCCCTGCTTAGACCGCTGCTCCACCCGGGAGCCCCCCTTAAGACTTCCAAACACTTATTACATATCTTAATGTAGGTGTTTCATGTATAACAATATCTTCAATTGGAAAACCAGAAGACAGAATTGTTCAAAACAGTTTGATTTCGTAATGACTGTTCTGTCAGAATAAACTTAATAAACATTCTGTGTATTTTCTCACAGTAGGTAGGGTTTGATGGCCACATTCAGACTGCTCTCTGTCCACAGAGGATAGACACAGGAGAGAGGAAAGCTCACGGGTCGGGAGAGAGAGTCATTCCTCCCATCTACTGGATAAACAAATAAGCTGTTGGAGTAGACAGCATGGGTGGTGTTAGTCTGAAATAGAAGAAAAGTGTTCACAGTTAAATTAATACTCAGGTCTTATACACAGACCTACTAACATTAAGGTCTAATACACAGACCTACTAACATTAAGGTCTTATACACAGACCTACTAACATTAAGGTCTAATACACAGACCTACTACCATTAAGGATCAGTTATAGTCTAAACTCTTCCAGTGTTGAACTTCCTCCAGTCAGACATTGAGGTAACGTGTTCTCACCTCCAGAGTGTTTCCACAGCGTCCCTTCCTTCGCTCCACCTGGTACCACACTGTGCCGTTAGCCTCCTGGTGGGCAGAGCAGCGTCCGTCAGACAGGTGGGCAGAGGAAGCGTTCAGACCAGCAGCCTCCAGGTGGGCCCTGTTTAGACCCACCTGTACCAGGCTCCGCCCACACACCAGCTCTGGTGTGATAGGAGGAGGCGTAGGTTCCTTGCTGGTGGTGACAGGTATTGGGCCAGTTGTTGTAGTGGTAGTTTCAGGTACTAGAGTTGTGATGATGGTTCCAGGTACTGGAGTTGTGGTGGGGGTTTCAGGTACTAGAGTTGTGGTGGGGGTTTCAGGTATTAGAGTTGTGGTGGAGGACCCAGGTACTAGAGTTGTGGTGGGGGTTTCAGGTACTAGAGTTGTTGTGGAGGACCCAGGTACTAGAGTTATGGTGGGGGTTTCAGGTACTAGAGTTGTGGTGGGGGTTTCAGGTACAGGAGTTGTGTTGGTGGTTCCAGGTACAGGAGTTGTGTTGGTGGTTCCAGGTACAGGAGTTGTGTTGGTGGTTCCAGGTACAGGAGTTGTGGTGATGGTTCCAGGTACAAGATGTGGGGTTTCGGGTACTGGAGTTGTGGTGGTGGTTCCAGGTACTAGATTTGGGGTTTCAGGTACTGGAGTTGTGGTGGGGGACCAAGGTACAGGAGTTGTGGTGATGGTTCCAGGTACAGCAGTTGTGGTTTCAGGTAATAGAGTTATGGTGGGGGTTTCAGGTACTAGAGTTATGGTGGTGGTTCCAGGTACAGAGGTTGTGTTGGTGGTTCCAGGTACAGGAGTTGTGGTGGTGGTTCCAGGTACAGGAGTTGTGGTGGGGGTTCCAGGTACTAGATTTGAGGTTTCAGGTACTGGAGTTGTGGTGGGGGACCCAGGTACAGGAGTTGTGATTATGGTTCCAGGTACAGCAGCTGTGGTTTCGGGTACTGTAGTTATGGTGGGGGATCCAGGTACTGGAGTTGTGGTGGGGGTTCCAGGTACTAGATTTGAGGTTTCAGGTACTGGAGTTGTGTTGGTGGTTTCAGGTACTGGAATTGGGGTGGTGGTTTCAGGGACAGGGGTTGTGGGGATGGTTCCAGGTACTAGATTTGGGGTTTCAGGTACAGGAGTTGTGGGGATGGTTCCAGGTACTAGATTTGGGGTTTCGGGTACTGGAGTTGTGATGGTGGTTCCAGGTGCTAGATTTGGGGTTTCAGGTACTGGAGTTGTGGTGGTGGTTCCAGGTACTAGATTTGGGGTTTCAGGTACTGGAGTTGTGTTGGTGGTTTCAGGAACTGGAATTGGGGTGGTGGTTTCAGGTACTGGAGTTGTGGTGGTGGTTCCAGGTACAGAAGTTGTGGTTTCGGGTACTGGAGTTATGGTGGGGGACCCAGGCACAGGAGTTTTGGTGGTGGTTTCAGGTACTGGAGTTGTGGTGGCGGACCCAGATACAGGAGTTGTGGTGGTGGTTTCAGGTACTGGAGTTGTGGTGGGGGACCCAGGTACTAGTTTTGGGGTTTCGGGTGCTGGAGTTGTGGTGGTGGTTCCAGGTACTAGATTTGGGGTTTCAGGTACTGGAGTTGTGGTGGGGGACCAAGGTACAGGAGTTGTGGTGATGGTTCCAGGTACAGCAGTTGTGGTTTCGGGTACTGGAGTTGTGGTGGGGGTTTCAGGTACTAGAGTTGTGGTGGGGGTTCCAGGTACAGGAGTTGTGTTGGTGGTTCCAGGTACAGGAGTTTTGTTGGTGGTTCCAGGTACATGAGTTGTGTTGGTGGTTTCAGGTACTGGAGTTGTGGTGGTGGTTTCAGGTACTGGAGTTGTGGTGGTGGTTCCAGGTACTAGATTTGAGGTTTCAGGTACTGGAGTTGTGTTGGTGGTTTCAGGTACTGGAATTGGGGTGGTGGTTTCAGGGACAGGGGTTGTGGGGATGGTTCCAGGTACTATATTTGGGGTTTCAGGTACAGGAGTTGTGGGGATGGTTCCAGGTACTAGATTTGGGGTTTCGGGTACTGGAGTTGTGGTGGTGGTTCCAGGTACTAGATTTGGGGTTTCAGGTACTGGAGTTGTGTTGGTGGTTTCAGGAACTGGAATTGGGGTGGTGGTTTCAGGTACTGGAGTTGTGGTGGTGGTTCCAGATACAGAAGTTGTGGTTTCGGGTACTGGAGTTATGGTGGGGGACCCAGGCACAGGAGTTTTGGTGGTGGTTTCAGGTACTGGAGTTGTGGTGGGGGACCCAGATACAGGAGTTGTGGTGGTGGTTTCAGGTACTGGAGTTGTGGTGGGGGACCCAGGTACTAGATTTGGGGTTTGGGGTACTGGAGTTGTGGTGGTGGTTCCAGGTACTAGATTTGGAGTTTCAGGTACTGGAGTTGTGGTGGGGGACCAAGGTACAGGAGTTGTGGTGATGGTTCCAGGTACAGCAGTTGTGGTTTTGGGTACTGGAGTTGTGGTGGGGGTTTCAGGTACTAGAGTTGTGGTGGGGGTTCCAGGTACAGGAGTTGTGTCGGTGGTTCCAGGTACATGAGTTGTGTTGGTGGTTTCTGGTACTGGAGTTGTGGTGGTGGTTTCAGGTACTGGAGTTGTGGTGGTGGTTCCAGGTACTAGATTTGAGGTTTCAGGTACTGGAGTTGTGTTGGTGGTTCCAGGTACTGGAGTTGTGTTGGTGGTTTCAGGTACTGGAATTGGGGTGGTGGTTGCAGGTACAATATGTGGGGTTTCAGGTACAGGAGTTGTGTAGATGGTTCCAGGTACTAGATTTGGGGTTTCAGGTACTGGAGTTGTGTTGGTGGTTTCAGGAACTGGAATTGGGATGGTGGTTTCAGGTACTGGAGTTGTGGTGGGGGACCCAGATACAGGAGTTGTGGTGGTGGTTTCAGGTACTGGAGTTGTGGTGGGGGATCCAGGTACTAGATTTGGGGTTTCGGTTACTGGAGTTGTGGTGGTGGTTCCAGGTACTAGATTCGGGGTTTCAGGTACTGGAGTTGTGGTGGTGGACCAAGGTACAGGAGTTGTGGTGATGGTTCCAGGTACAGCAGTTGTGGTTTCGGGTACTGGAGTTGTGGTGGGGGTTTCAGGTACTGGAGTTATGTTGGGGGATCCAGGTACAGGAGTTGTGGTGGTGGTTTCATGTTCAAGATGTGGGGTTTCAGGTACAGGAGTTGTGGGGATGGTTCCAGGTACTAGATTTGGGGTTTCGGGTACTGGAGTTGTGGTGGTGGTTCCAGGTACTCGATTTGGGGTTTCAGGTACTGGAGTTGTGGTGGTGGTTCCAGGTTCTAGATTTGGGGTTTCAGGTACTGGAGTTGTGGTGGTGGTTCCAGGTACTAGATTTGAGGTTTCAGGTACTGGAGTTGTGTTGGTGGTTTCAGGTACTGGAATTGGTGTGGTGGTTTCAGGTAATGGAGTTGTGGTGGGGGACCCAGATACAGGAGTTGTGGTGGTGGTTTCATGAACTGGAGTTGTGGTGGGGGACCAAGGTACAGGAGTTGTGGTGATGGTTTCAGGTACAAGATGTGGGGTTTCAGGTACTGGAGTTGTGGTGATTGTTCCAGGTACAATATGTGGGGTTTCAGGTACAGGAGTTGTGATGATGGTTCCAGGTACTAGATTTGGGGTTTCGGGTACTGGAGTTGTGTTGGTGGTTCCATGTACTAGTTTTGGGGTTTCAGGTACTGTAGTTGTGTTGGTGGTTTCAGGTACAGGAGTTGTGTTGGAGGTTTCAGGAACTGGAATTGGGGTGGTGGTTTCAGATACAGGAGTTGTGGTGGTGGTTTCAGGTACTGGAGTTGTGGTAGGGGACCAAGGTACAGGAGTTGTGGTGGTGGTTTCAGGTACTGGAGTTATGTTGGGGGATCCAGGTACTGGCGTTGTGGTGGTGGTTTCAGGGACTGGAGTTGTGGTGGTGGTTCCAGGTACAGGAGTTGTGTTGGTGGTTTCAGGTACTGGAATTGGGGTGGTGGTTTCAGGTACAGGAGTTGTGTTGGTGGTTTCAGGTACTGGTATTGGGGCGGTGGTTCCAGGTACAGGAGTTGTGTTGGGTGTTTCAGGCACTGGAATTGGGGCGGTGGTTCCAGGTACTGGAGTTGTGTTGGTGGTTTCAGGTACAGGAGTTGTGGTGGGGGTTCCAGGTACTAGATTTGAGGTTTCAGGTACTGGAGTTGTGTTGGTGGTTTCAGGTACTGGAATTGGGGTGGTGGTTTCAGGTACAAGATGTGGGGTTTCAGGTACAGGAGTTGTGGTGGGGGACCAAGGTACAGGAGTTGTGGTGATGGTTCCAGGTACAGCAGTTGTGGTTTCGGGTACTGGAGTTGTGGTGGGGGTTTCAGGTACTAGAGTTGTGGTGGGGGTTCCAGGTACAGGAGTTGTGTCGGTGGTTCCAGGTACATGAGTTGTGTTGGTGGTTTCTGGTACTGGAGTTGTGGTGGTGGTTTCAGGTACTGGAGTTGTGGTGGTGGTTCCAGGTACTAGATTTGAGGTTTCAGGTACTGGAGTTGTGTTGGTGGTTCCAGGTACTGGAGTTGTGTTGGTGGTTTCAGGTACTGGAATTGGGGTGGTGGTTGCAGGTACAATATGTGGGGTTTCAGGTACAGGAGTTGTGGAGATGGTTCCAGGTACTAGATTTGGGGTTTCAGGTACTGGAGTTGTGTTGGTGGTTTCAGGAACTGGAATTGGGATGGTGGTTTCAGGTACTGGAGTTGTGGTGGGGGACCCAGATACAGGAGTTGTGGTGGTGGTTTCAGGTACTGGAGTTGTGGTGGGGGATCCAGGTACTAGATTTGGGGTTTCGGTTACTGGAGTTGTGGTGGTGGTTCCAGGTACTAGATTTGGAGTTTCAGGTACTGGAGTTGTGGTGGGGGACCAAGGTACAGGAGTTGTGGTGATTGTTCCAGGTACAGCAGTTGTGGTTTCGGGTACTGGAGTTGTGGTGGGGGTTTCAGGTACTAGAGTTGTGGTGGGGGTTCCAGGTACAGGAGTTGTGTCGGTGGTTCCAGGTACATGAGTTGTGTTGGTGGTTTCTGGTACTGGAGTTGTGGTGGTGGTTTCAGGTACTGGAGTTGTGGTGGTGGTTCCAGGTACTAGATTTGAGGTTTCAGGTACTGGAGTTGTGTTGGTGGTTCCAGGTACTGGAGTTGTGTTGGTGGTTTCAGGTACTGGAATTGGGGTGGTGGTTGCAGGTACAATATGTGGGGTTTCAGGTACAGGAGTTGTGGAGATGGTTCCAGGTACTAGATTTGGGGTTTCAGGTACTGGAGTTGTGTTGGTGGTTTCAGGAACTGGAATTGGGATGGTGGTTTCAGGTACTGGAGTTGTGGTGGGGGACCCAGATACAGGAGTTGTGGTGGTGGTTTCAGGTACTGGAGTTGTGGTGGGGGATCCAGGTACTAGATTTGGGGTTTCGGTTACTGGAGTTGTGGTGGTGGTTCCAGGTACTAGATTCGGGGTTTCAGGTACTGGAGTTGTGGTGGTGGACCAAGGTACAGGAGTTGTGGTGATGGTTCCAGGTACAGCAGTTGTGGTTTCGGGTACTGGAGTTGTGGTGGGGGTTTCAGGTACTGGAGTTATGTTGGGGGATCCAGGTACAGGAGTTGTGGTGGTGGTTTCAGGTTCAAGATGTGGGGTTTCAGGTACAGGAATTGTGGGGATGGTTCCAGGTACTAGATTTGGGGTTTCGGGTACTGGAGTTGTGGTGGTGGTTCCAGGTACTCGATTTGGGGTTTCAGGTACTGGAGTTGTGGTGGTGGTTCCAGGTTCTAGATTTGGGGTTTCAGGTACTGGAGTTGTGGTGGTGGTTCCAGGTACTAGATTTGAGGTTTCAGGTACTGGAGTTGTGTTGGTGGTTTCAGGTACTGGAATTGGTGTGGTGGTTTCAGGTAATGGAGTTGTGGTGGGGGACCCAGATACAGGAGTTGTGGTGGTGGTTTCATGAACTGGAGTTGTGGTGGGGGACCAAGGTACAGGAGTTGTGGTGATGGTTTCAGGTACAAGATGTGGGGTTTCAGGTACTGGAGTTGTGGTGATTGTTCCAGGTACAATATGTGGGGTTTCAGGTACAGGAGTTGTGATGATGGTTCCAGGTACTAGATTTGGGGTTTCGGGTACTGGAGTTGTGTTGGTGGTTCCATGTACTAGTTTTGGGGTTTCAGGTACTGTAGTTGTGTTGGTGGTTTCAGGTACAGGAGTTGTGTTGGAGGTTTCAGGAACTGGAATTGGGGTGGTGGTTTCAGATACAGGAGTTGTGGTGGTGGTTTCAGGTACTGGAGTTGTGGTAGGGGACCAAGGTACAGGAGTTGTGGTGGTGGTTTCAGGTACTGGAGTTATGTTGGGGGATCCAGGTACTGGCGTTGTGGTGGTGGTTTCAGGGACTGGAGTTGTGGTGGTGGTTCCAGGTACAGGAGTTGTGTTGGTGGTTTCAGGTACTGGAATTGGGGTGGTGGTTTCAGGTACAGGAGTTGTGTTGGTGGTTTCAGGTACTGGTATTGGGGCGGTGGTTCCAGGTACAGGAGTTGTGTTGGGTGTTTCAGGCACTGGAATTGGGGCGGTGGTTCCAGGTACTGGAGTTGTGTTGGTGGTTTCAGGTACAGGAGTTGTGGTGGGGGTTCCAGGTACTAGATTTGAGGTTTCAGGTACTGGAGTTGTGTTGGTGGTTTCAGGTACTGGAATTGGGGTGGTGGTTTCAGGTACAAGATGTGGGGTTTCAGGTACAGGAGTTGTGGTGGGGGACCCAGATACAGGAGTTGTGGTGGTGGTTTCAGGTACTGGAGTTGTGGTGGGGGACCAAGGTACAGGAGTTGTGGTGATGGTTCCAGGTACAGCAGTTGTGGTTTCGGGTACTGGAGTTATGGTGGGGGATCCAGGTACTGGAGTTGTGGTGGTGGTTTCAGGGACTGGAGTTGTGGTGGTGGTTCCAGGTACAGGAGTTGCGGTGGTGATTCCAGGTACAGGAGTTGTGGTGATGGTTTCAGGTACTGGAGTTGTGAAGGGGGTTCCAGGTACTAGATTTTGGGTTCCAGGTACTGGAGTTGTGGTGTTGGTTCCAGGTACAGGAGTTGTGGTGATGGTTTTAGGTACATGAGTTGTGGTGGTGGTTCCAAGTACAGGAGTTGTGGTGATTGTTCCAGGTACAGGAGTTGTGGTGATGGTTCCAGGTATAGGAGTTGTGGTGATGGTTCCAGGTACTGGAGTTGTGGTGATGGTTCCAGGTACAGGAGTTGTGGTGGGGGATCCAGGAACTGGAGTTGTGGTGATGGTTCCAGGTACAGAAGTTGTGGTGATGGTTCCAGGTATAGGAGTTGTGGTGATGGTTCCAGGTACTGGAGTTGTGGTGATGGTTCCAGGTACAGGAGTTGCGGTGATGGTTCCAGGTACAGGAGTTGCGGTGGGGGATCCAGGAACTGGAGTTGTGGTGGTGGTTCCAGGTATAGGAGTTGTGGTGATGGTTCCAGGTATAGGAGTTGTGGTGATGGTTCCAGGTACAGCAGTTGTGGTTTCGGGTACTGGAGTTATGGTGGGGGATCCAGGTACTGGAGTTGTGGTGGTGGTTTCAGGGACTGGAGTTGTGGTGGTGGTTCCAGGTACAGGAGTTGCGGTGGTGATTCCAGGTACAGGAGTTGTGGTGATGGTTTCAGGTACTGGAGTTGTGAAGGGGGTTCCAGGTACTAGATTTTGGGTTCCAGGTACTGGAGTTGTGGTGTTGGTTCCAGGTACAGGAGTTGTGGTGATGGTTTTAAGTACATGAGTTGTGGTGGTGGTTCCAAGTACAGGAGTTGTGGTGATTGTTCCAGGTACAGGAGTTGTGGTGATGGTTCCAGGTATAGGAGTTGTGGTGATGGTTCCAGGTACTGGAGTTGTGGTGATGGTTCCAGGTACAGGAGTTGTGGTGGGGGATCCAGGAACTGGAGTTGTGGTGATGGTTCCAGGTACAGAAGTTGTGGTGATGGTTCCAGGTATAGGAGTTGTGGTGATGGTTCCAGGTACTGGAGTTGTGGTGATGGTTCCAGGTACAGGAGTTGCGGTGATGGTTCCAGGTACAGGAGTTGCGGTGGGGGATCCAGGAACTGGAGTTGTGGTGGTGGTTCCAGGTATAGAAGTTGTGGTGATGGTTCCAGGTATAGGAGTTGTGGTGATGGTTCCAGGTACAGCAGTTGTGGTTTCGGGTACTGGAGTTATGGTGGGGGATCCAGGTACTGGAGTTGTGGTGGTGGTTTCAGGGACTGGAGTTGTGGTGGTGGTTCCAGGTACAGGAGTTGCGGTGGTGATTCCAGGTACAGGAGTTGTGGTGATGGTTTCAGGTCCTGGAGTTGTGAAGGGGGTTCCAGGTACTAGATTTTGGGTTCCAGGTACTGGAGTTGTGGTGTTGGTTCCAGGTACAGGAGTTGTGGTGATGGTTTTAGGTACATGAGTTGTGGTGGTGGTTCCAAGTACAGGAGTTGTGGTGATTGTTCCAGGTACAGGAGTTGTGGTGATGGTTCCAGGTATAGGAGTTGCGGTGATGGTTCCAGGTACTGGAGTTGTGGTGATGGTTCCAGGTACAGGAGTTGCGGTGGGGGATCCAGGAACTGGAGTTGCGGTGATGGTTCCAGGTACAGAAGTTGTGGTGATGGTTCCAGGTATAGGAGTTGTGGTGATGGTTCCAGGTACTGGAGTTGTGGTGATGGTTCCAGGTACAGGAGTTGCGGTGATGGTTCCAGGTACAGGAGTTGCGGTGGGGGATCCAGGAACTGGAGTTGTGGTGGTGGTTCCAGGTATAGGAGTTGTGATGATGGTTCCAGGTATAGGAGTTGTGGTGATGGTTCCAGGTACAGCAGTTGTGGTTTCGGGTACTGGAGTTATGGTGGGGGATCCAGGTACTGGAGTTGTGGTGGTGGTTTCAGGGACTGGAGTTGTGGTGGTGGTTCCAGGGACTGGAGTTGTGGTGGTGGTTCCAGGTACAGGAGTTGCGGTGGGGATTCCAGGTACTGGAGTTGTGGTGATGGTTTCAGGTACTAGATTTTGGGTTCCAGGTACTGGAGTTGTGGTGATGGTTCCAGGTACAGGAGTTACGGTGATGGTTCCAGGTACTGGAGTTGTGGTGGTGGTTCCAGGTACTGGAGTTGTGGTGATGTTTCCAGGTACTGGAGTTGTGGTGGGGGATCCAGGAACTGGAGTTGTGGTGGTGGTTCCAGGTATAGGAGTAGTTTTTGTAGATGTATTTGAGGGTTTAGGGGTAGTTGTAGAAGATTGCTCTTTGAGAGAGTAAAATGAGAAGAGGGTTACTGAGAGGGAGAGCGGAGAGAGAATGAAAGAGACCGAGAGAAAGGAACAAGGTAGAGAATTACTATCAGTCAAGATGAGCATGAATACTTCCTACTGTCAGAAACGCAGACATTATGAAACTCAACTACAAGGCATTGCACACCTTTGCCTTCCACCATGGTCCTGCCACCACCTGCTGTATCTACACTGAGGAGTACGATGTGTTCTTCTTAACACTCACCTTTCCTCTCACACCTCCAGGTGATCTTATCCTCACTCCTACAGGTGTCATCATCTCTACAGGTAGAACACACCTTGGTGTTGACGTCTGGAACAGCAGAGGGGAGGAGGGTTCATGGATTTGGTGTGACTAGTACACACTCAGGTTATACGCCTGATGTATAATGTATTTGCTACAAAATATATTTTTTGCACACATTGTTTTTACACACACGTTGTGTGGTGAACCCAGAACCAAATCTCACGGCACACGTGATACTTGGTTCTGGGTTCAGAGACTGAATTGGACACCTTGGAACATTCTTGATGTCTTTAAGAAACAGTGACAATGACATTATGATGTCATACCTGCACAGTAGGCCATGTTGCATGTTGTTGTAGGGACAAACTTGTAGACATAGTAGTTTCCATAGCAGGCTTTGACATGGATGGGATTTTGCCTCCAGTAGCAGCAGTCACCATACCAGCTCCCACAGACACCCCTCTGAACCACCCCGTCTAACAGCTGGGGATTTGGATCCGTGAGCCACATGGGGATCTCCGTCCCACACATGTAACTGTCCACACACCTCTCTGGCATCTGAACACAAGTGTTCCCCAGGAACAGGCGATACCAGCCCTGCCAGTTGACATCCTTGTCGCAGTGCTCGCCATTAACGTTGGCATTGTTGTTGGTGGCACGCCAATCGTCATTAAGTACGGTGTAGTGCAGGCAGGGGTCTGCACAGCAAGATGTTCCACCAACACTGATATAGTCCTCCCCCACATCACACACACCACAGCTGGTTACAACCAATCCTGCACCAAAACAAACTGTGAGTTAATATATTAGGTTAAAAACGTATGCATTACAATGCACCCTAAATACAGTATGTCAAATTCATTGAATGCCAACAAACAAGAACAAGATTATCCTTATTACAAAATCTGTATCGATACACAAGTCTTTTTGAATGCCTGCACCTTCCACCATCTCCTCGATCCCACATACGTCCCTACAAGTATCCCTATTAACCTCAGACCATCTTATCACCATCTCCTCGATCCCACATACGTCCCTACAAGTATCCCTATTAACCTCAGACCATCTTATCACCATCTCCTCGATCCCACATACGTCCCTACAAGTATCCCTATCAACCTCAGACCATCTTATCACCATCTCCTCGATCCCACATACGTCCCTACAAGTATCCCTATTAACCTCAGACCATCTTATCACCATCTCCTCGATCCCACATACGTCCCTACAAGTATCCCTATTAACCTCAGACCATCTTATCACCATCTCCTCGATCCCACATACGTCCCTACTAGTATCCCTATCAACCTCAGACCATCTTATCATCTACAGCATGTAAAATACCATTCTTCTCTACCTGAGATGATCACCAAGAGAAGAAACAACCAGTTTGCTGTCATCATTCTGCACAGAAGTCTTCGGCTCAAGCGTGCAAGAACCTTAAAATATATGTTTTAGTGGGTTACTTTCTTTCACATGCTATTTGGTACAGAATAGATTTTAAGTTTCGATTTAGTTGAAACCTCAACATTATTAAGACATCATTTAATCCAACCAATACTATCTCTGTGTACTCTCTACGACAACAGCCATGCACTACTTACATCAAGCTGAATGAACGTACCATTCACAGAGGACCAATGTCAGAGTGGAGCAGTGGGCTTTCAATACACAATGGTAGAAGGGCAGTGGAAGACGTATGACTATTAGAATAAGGAGTCAATATTTCCTGATGACTGATTAGAGGGTTTGAGAAAGGATAACAATATATTTAAGATAACAGTGCTTTTAATGTTTTGATTATGATCACATCGTTTCCTAGGCTACACAACTCCCACCTGGGCTATTCGTTAACACCTTTAGTGACCTTGCTCCAGTTTGAGTCCGTGTGTAGTTGTTTGTATTCCAGATTGTTCTTCCATCAAACATACTGGTTAACCTTGATGGTCATTGGTTTGATTACATACATTCACAACTGATATGGGTACATGATGGTCTGAGCAAGGAAATATGGCACACATGAACACACACACACACACACACACACACACACACACACACACACACACACACACACACACACACACACACACACACACACACACACACACACACACACACACACACACACACACACACACACACACACACACACACGAGGCCTGAAGGCACTACCCACATTGAGTTTACTGTAACAATGGAGAGAAATGGAAGGTCCTCAACCAACAGTAACAATGGAGAGAGGTGGAAGGTCAACCAACAGTAACAATGGAGAGAGGTGGAAGGTCCTCAACCAACAGTAACAATGAAGAGAGGTGGAAGGTCCTCAACCAACAGTAACAATGGAGAGAGGTGGAAGGTCCTCAACCAACAGTAACAATGAAGAGAGGTGGAAGGTCCTCAACCAACAGTAACAATGGAGAGAGGTGGAAGGTCCTCAGCCAACAGTAACAATGAAGAGAGGTGGAAGGTCCTCAACCAACAGTAACAATGGAGAGAGGTGGAAGGTCCTCAACCAACAGTAACAATGGAGAGAAGTGGAAGGTCCTCAACCAACAGTAACAATGGAGAGAGGTGGAAGGTCCTCAACCAACAGTAACAATGGAGAGAGGTGGAAGGTCCTCAACCAACAGTAACAATGAAGAGAGGTGGAAGGTCCTCAACCAACAGTAACAATGGAGAGAGGTGGAAGGTCCTCAGCCAACAGTAACAATGAAGAGAGGTGGAAGGTCCTCAACCAACAGTAACAATGGAGAGAGGTGGAAGGTCCTCAACCAACAGTAACAATGGAGAGAAGTGGAAGGTCCTCAACCAACAGTAACAATGGAGAGAGGTGGAAGGTCCTCAACCAACAGTAACAATGGAGAGAGGTGGAAGGTCCTCAACCAACAGTAACAATGGAGAGAGGTGGAAGGTCCTCAACCAACAGTAACAACGGAGCCATAAGAAAGGAGCATCATAAACTACTACTCTGACTGTCATGGTCATTCTGAAGTCTTTCATTGTGTTCTTCTACAGTGGAACTTAAACAGCACTATTTCAATACACCAATCAGTCTTCCTGCTTTGGTAAAACAACCCAGGAAGTGTTCAGTACATTAACTAAATACATATCATGAATGTCACTTGTCTTTAACAAGTTTAGCCAGTTTTCCCAAAATCCTCTATGGTCAATTAGTCCCCCGTTGTTCTGCCTTTTGTAAATATGTGTTTAACCTGCCTTACAATAAATATAGACATGTTTATTTTTATGTTTACAACCTGTTAAATAGACAATCATTAGACAATGAGCATCATCATACAGAGTTATTTATTGACATAATCAAATCACAGCATACACACACAGAACTCAGGTTTGGGGAAATGATCAGTCCTAAAACAATGCAAGTCTATGTGTATACAACATACGCAGTACAATGAAATCACACTGTAGTGCATCAATTCATTACTTAGAATCTGAACATACACACACAGCAACTCAGGTTTGGTTGGAACTTGCAATGATTTGAGGAAATGATCATTCCTAAAACAATGCAAGTCTATGTGTATACAACATACACAGTACAATGAAATCACACTGTAGTGCAGCAATTCATTACTAGAATCAAAGTATTTCTGTGCCCTTGAAAGTTACACTGGGCTGTAGGTTGGGATGGAGATCAGGGGAGTAGTGCAGGAGGGAACCCATCCTTCATATGCTGGGGGTCCCAAGGCTCACTCCAGACTCTGGGCCCCTGCCATCCTTCATATGCTGGGGGTCCCAAGGCTCACTCCAGACTCTGGCCCCCTGCCATCCTTCATATGCTGGGGGTCCCAAGGCTCACTCCAGGCTCTGGGCCCCTGGGGGCCAAAGATAATCTGACTGTTAGAGAGGAAACACACCAGAACGACAGTTCCTCTGACCAGACCATCATTTTCCTGATCATTTCCCAAAGAATCTACATGTTGAATCTGTGAAACAGCCACCGTTCTCTGGCACCCAGCAGGTGGTCGCTAAAACACAGCTTGGCGACAGCAGTCAGCTACTTATTGCCTAAAGCCTTGGTGGTATATTAGCTTATGAACTAAACTGGAATGAATTACTCACAGCTGATTGGCCCGATGGCTATGGGCTTGAGGAGGACAGTATCAGACACAGAGCGAGATTTCCTTCCAGAGCACACCTGTAGAGAGAAAGAGACAAACCACTACGTCAGAGAGACCAACCACTACGTCAGAGAGACCAACCACTACGTCAGAGAGACCAACCACTACGTCAGAGAGACAAACCACTACGTCAGAGAGACCAACCACTACGTCAGAGAGACCAAGCACTACGTCAGAGAGACCAAGCACTGCGTCATAGAGACTAAACACAAAAGTCAAAGAGTCAGAGAGAGACTGTGGAGGAGTTGAGGACTCACTGGAGTGCAGGAGGAGCTCCTCTGGTCACACAGGCTGAGGCTGCAGTGCAGGAAGAAGTAACGGTAGTCCACCTGCAACGCAGCAGAGAAGCGAGCCCTGAGGGACGAGCCGCTTTCCTCCACGGTCACCTGGGTACGATTTGTAGTACACCTGGGAGAAGAGCCAAGAAAATGCAAAAGGTTCAAGGCATGCACGGCTACACAGACCGTACACAGCAACAAACATACCATACTTCACACACAAAACAAACACACATAGACATGCAAACAGCTGATGAATAGAGTCATGGACCTGTCCTGAATCATGTAGGTCCGCGGGAGATTATCAGGGTTGGGGGATTGGTTGGCATAGCAGTCCCTTAGAACAACAACAAAACGCTCCATCCCGGACTCCTCTACGGACACGCCCACGCGCAGAGTGGAACCAATCGGCAGGAGGACTTCACCAGCTGGGTAAGACTCTGTGTAGTTGGAGTTACGATACAGAAACATGGAGGCTCTGGCCTTGGCACCGACTCCAACAGCTCCACGACTATTCCTATCAAGAGATGAACATGTAGCTAAATGACATCAGATATTAGACAGTTTGATAACTTCAGATATCAAAGTTATTACAAAAAACGTGTGAACAAATCTTTTATTATTGAACCTTTATTTAACTAGGCAAGTCAATTAAGAACAAATTCTTATTTACAATGACGGCCTACACCAGCCAAACACGGACGACGCTGGGACAATTGTGCGCCACCCTATGGTACTCCCAATCACAGCCGGTTGTGATACAGCCTGGATTTGAAACAGGGTGTCTGCAGTGACGCCTCTAGCCCTGCTTAGACCGCTGCTCCACCCGGGAGCCCCCCTTAAGACTTCCAAACACTTATTATATATCTTAATGTAGGTGTTTCATGTATAACAATATCTTCAATTGGAAACCAGAAGACAGAATTATTCAAAAACAGTTTGATTTTGTAATGACTGTTCTGTCAGAATAAACTTAATAAACATTCTGTGTATTTTCTCACAGTAGGTAGGGTTTGATGGCCACATTCAGACTGCTCTCTGTCCCCAGAGGATAGACACAGGAGAGAGGAAAGCTCACGGGTCGGGAGAGAGAGTCATTCCTCCCATCTACTGGATAAACAAATAAGCTGTTGGAGTAGACAGCATGGGTGGTGTTAGTCTGAAATAGAAGAAAAGTGTTCACAGTTAAATTAATACTCAGGTCTTATACACAGACCTACTAACATGAAGGTCTTATACACAGACCTACTAACATTAAGGTCTTATACACAGACCTACTAACATTAAGGTCTTATACACAGACCTACTAACATTAAGGTCTTATACACAGACCTACTAACATTAAGGTCTTATACACAGACCTACTAACATTCAGGTCTTATACACAGACCTACTAACATTAAGGTCTTATACACAGACCTACTAACATTAAGGTCTTATACACAGACCTACTAACATTCAGGTCTTATACACAGACCTACTAACATTAAGGTCTTATACACAGACCTACTAACACTAAGGTCTTATACACAGACCTACTAACATTAAGGTCTTATACACAGACCTACTAACATTAAGGTCTTATACACAGACCTACTAACATTAAGGTCTTATACACAGACCTACTAACATTAAGGATCAGTTATAGTCTAAACTCTTCCAGTGTTGAACAACCTCCAGTCAGACATTGAGGTAACGTGTTCTCACCTCCAGAGTGTTCCCACAGCGTCCCTCCCGTCGCTCCACCTGGTACCACACCGTGCCGTTACGATCCTCGTGGGCGGAGCACCTAGAGTCGGCCAGGTGAGCTGTGGAAGCGTTCAGACCAGCGGCCCTCAGGTTAGCCCTGTTTAGACCCACCTGTATCATGCTCTGCCCACACACCACCTCTGGGGCCATGATAGGAGGATTGGTGGTGGTAACAGTTATCCGAGGGGGTGTAGGTGTAGGGGCTGTTATAAAAGGTAGATAGAGAGGGGGAGTAGAGAAAGAATGAAAGAGAGGAAGAGAGAAAAACAAGAGAATACAAAATGGCTGTCAGCCAGGTGTCAAGAGCGAATAGTGCTGCACGGAACTCGTTCCTCTACTACACTGGTATTCTGTTGTGGAATAGTCTCCCACTGCCTATCAAACTGTCCCAGTCCCGGGGGGTTAAAGGCTAGGTCAGAGTTCATCTTTGGACAAAGTTGAGTAGCTCTTAGTGTGACTGCATTAATGCCTCTGCTACATCAGAAAAGTGAAGGCACAGGTCTGGCTCCCGAGGCCGTCTTAGCTGTTAGAGTTTTTGTTGATAATGATAATAGATTTATTCATGTCCATGAGGACAAATGAACGGATCAGAACAGGTTGACTGTATTTTCATATTCCTGCATCTATTTGTTGTAGTTATTTATTGACTATATGCTGTGTTGTTTTCTCAGTGTTGTATGTATTCCATCAGAAGTTGGAAAACGTTGGAAATGGATTTGACCCCCGGTCTGTCCTCAGTGCATCTTTTCCCCAATAAGTCAATCAATCACTGAGGAGTACGATGTGTTTTTCTTAATACTCACCTTTCCTCTCACACCTCCAGGTGATCTTATCCTCACTCCTACAGGTGTCATCATCTCTACAGGTAGAACACACCTTGGTGTTGACGTCTGGAACAGCAGAGGGGAGGGGGGTTCATGGATTTGCTGTGACTAGTACACACTCAGGTTATACGACTGATGTACAATGTATTTGTCACTACGGTTGTGAAACCACAACTGAGTTACACAAAAATGTTTACGCAACCGTTGTGGAGTGTCTAAAGTCTCTCTTGACATACTGTCAATATATATACAGAGACTTGGTTCTGGGTTCAGAGACTGAATCGGACACCTTGGAACATTCTTAATGTCTTTAAGAAACAGTGACAAGGACATTATGATGTCATACCTGCACAGTAGGCCAAGTGGCAGTTTATTGCAGGGACAAACTTGTAGACATAGTAGTTTCCATAGCAGGCTTTGACATGGATGGGAGGTTGTTGAAACAAGCAGCAGTTACCAGACCAGCTCCCACAGACGCCCCTCTGAACCACCCTGTCTGACAGCTGGGGATGGGGCTCCGTGAGCCACAGGGGGGCGTGGGTTCCACACATGTTAATCTCCACACACCTCTCTGGCATCTGAACGCTGGTGTGCCCCAGGAACAGGCGATACCAGCCCTGAAAGTTGATGCTCTGGTCGCAGTGTAAGCCCCCATTAACCTGGTTGTTGTTGTTGTTGGTGGTGGAACGCCAGTCGTCATTCAGTGCTGTGTAGTTCTGGCAGGGGTCTGCACAGCGAAGTGTTCCACCAACACTGATACAGTCCTGTCCCACTGGACACTGTGTGCCTCCACAGCTAAACTGGATAGATTTGGCAACAGTCACACCTGCGAAAACATCCCCCCCCCCATGAAAACGTATGCTATCCCTGGACTCTGGTCAAAGGTAGTGCACTATACAATCATTAGGAAGCCCTGTGGGATGCAGCCCAATGTCTCTCTCTCCAGAGTTGAAACTCTGGCAATAAAGAGAATGAGGGTGATATCTACATCCTGAACTTGAGAATTAGGCTAAAATAATGAATAAGGTGTGTCACACCCTGATCTGATTCACATGTCCTTGTGATTGTCTCCACCCCCTCCAGGTGTCACTTATTATCCCTGGTGCATATATCCCTGTGTTTCCTGTCTCTCTGTGCCAGTGTATATATCCCTGTGTTTCCTGTCTCTCTGTACCAGTGTATATATCCCTGTGTTTCCTGTCTCTCTGTGCCAGTGTATATATCCCTGTGTTTCCTGTCTCTCCGTACCAGTGTATATATCCCTGTGTTTCCTGTCTCTCCGTACCAGTGTATATATCCCTGTGTTTCCTGTCTCTCTGTGCCAGTTCATCTTGTATGTGTTTCCTGTCTCTCTGTGCCAGTTCGTCTTGTATGTGTTTCCTGTCTCTCTGTGCCAGTTCGTCTTGTATGTGTTTCCTGTCTCTCTGTGCCAGTTCATCTTGTATGTGTTTCCTGTCTCTCTCTGCCAGTTCGTCTTGTATGTGTTTCCTGTCTCTCTGTACCAGTGTATATATCCCTGTGTTTCCTGTCTCTCTGTGCCAGTGTATATATCCCTGTGTTTCCTGTCTCTCTGTGCCAGTTCGTCTTGTATGTGTTGTTCCCGTACTTCTTTTGCTATTCTCCTTTTTCTAGTCCTCCCGGTTTTGACCCTTGCCTGTTTTCTGGATTCCGTACCTGCCTGCCCTGACCTCGAGCCTGCCTGCCACTCTGTACCCCTTTTGGATTGTTCAATAAATATCAAAGATTAAAACCATCTGCCACCGGTGTCTGCATCTGTGTCTCGCCTTGTGTCCTCATACAGTGAGATAAAGGAATGAGAGTTCTGCACACGGAACGTTGCTGTTTTGGCTGCGGGAATAAAACACTGGGGAGCAACAATGTTCTGAGTGAAGCTCTCATTCTGTTACCTAAACGGGAATAAGTCAATCAACCTTTTACCTGAGTTGTCTGCAGTAACATGCTTAAAGAACAGGAGCATCATCAGAACACCCGATGACATCATTCTGTTCAGCTCAGACACACGACTGAAAGAAATGATACAAAGAAGAAGTGTAAAAATGTGAATTCACTGAGGAGCAAAGTGAGGGGGGCAGTGGAAACGCGTCTCAAACAGTATTGATGAATATACCAACAATGTGATTAACAGCAACACACTCAGAGCTTGTCAAAGGTTAAAACACAGTCAGGTCGAGTACGCAGCGTCATCACACTCTAAAGCCATTGTAATACAGTTGAAGTCGGAGGTTTACATACACCTTAGCCAAAGACACTTAAACTCAGTTGTTCACAATTCCTGACATTTAATCCTAGTAAAAATTGCCTGTCTTATGTCAGTTAGGATCACCACTATTTTGAGAATGTGAAAAGTCAGAATAATAGCTGAGATAATTATTTATTTCAGCTTTAATTTCTTTCATCGCATTCCCAGTGGGTCAGAAGTTTACATACACTCAATTAGTACTTGGTAGTGTTGCCTTTAAATTGTTTAACTTGGGTCAAACGTTTCGGGTAGCCTTCCACAAGCTTTCCACAATAAGTTGGGTGAATTTTGGCCCATTCCTCCTGACAGAGCTGGTGTAACTGAGTCAGGTTTGTAGGCCTTCTTACTCGCACACGCTTTTTCAGTTCTGCCCACAAATTTTCGATAAGATTGAGGTCAGGACTTGTGATGGACACTCCAATACCTTGACTTTGTTGTCCTTAAGCCATTTTGCCACAACTTTGGAAGTATGCTTGGGGTCATTGTCCATTTGGAAGACCCATTTGCGACCAAGCTTTAACTTCCTGACTGATGTCTTGAGATGTTGCTTCAATATATCCACATAATTTCCTCCCTCATGATGCCATCTATTTTGTGAAGTGCATCATTCCCTCCTGCAGCAAAGCACCCCACAACATGATGCTGCCACCCCCGTGCTTCACAGTTGGGATGGCGTTCTTCGGCTTGCAAGCGTCCCCCTTTTTCCTCCAAACATAACGATGGTCATTATGGCCAAACAGTTCTATACAGGTAAACCTTCAAGTGACTCAAACAATGTCAATTAGACTATCAGAAGCTTCTAAAGCCATGACATCATTTTCTGGAATTTTCCAAGCTGTTTAAAGGCACAGTCAACTTAGTGTATGTAAACTTCTGACCCACTGGAATTGTGATACAGTGAATTATAAGTGAAATAATCTTTCTGTAAACAATTACTTGTGTCATGCATAAAGTAGATGTCCTAACTGACATGCCAAAACTATAGTTTGTTAACAATACATTTGTGGAGTGGTTGAAAAATGAGTTTTAAATGACTCCAACATAAGTGTAGTTAAACTTCCGACTTCAACTGTATGTTACGCAAACATAAACTACATTATAAACCGGGTGGTTCGAACCCTGAACTCTGATTGGCTGAAAGCCATGGTATATCAATCAATCAATCAAATGCATTTATAAAGCCATTTTTACATCAGCCGATGTCACAAATTGCTATACAACGTGTATGACAAACATGTATTTTTACTGCTCTAATTACGTTGGTAACCAGTTTATAAAAGCAGTAAGCCACCTCATGGGTTTGTGATATTTGGCCAATACACCAAGGCTAAGGGCTGTGTCCACGACAGCCCTTGGATGTGGTATATTGGCCATATACCACACCTCCTCGTTATTGCTTAATTATATTATTGAAATCATATTTTGGTTAGGACAAAGTGGATTCTTCTACTTGAGAGAGAGCACTTACCTCTGTGAACTGATTTCAGTGGCCTTCGATGTGAATGATTGGTTGTTAATTGTCTTCTCAGATATCTCTACAGATACAATACAGCATTAACCAAATACAGACACAGATATTCATGCTGTAGTACTGTAGTACTGTAGTACTGTAGTACTGTATTACTGTAGTACTGTAGTACTGTAATACTGAGGAAATGATAAAACCTACCTTTTTGTGATGATTTTGGTTACCACGGACACCTGTGGTACAACATTGCAAGGGGAGAGAGGGGTTTGATTTAGCTAATAACTCACTATTAACAGTCAAATCTTCCCATATAACTGGCCCAGTCAATCAGGAGAGATGTCCTATCTGGGTGCCTTCAAAGCAGAAGTCGTGAAATGCATGTCTAACGCAGGGCTGGTAGAAACGCTGTTCTCTGTTCTCTGGAGTTGACGGAGGAGTCTTTATATCTTTCCTGACGGACAGCGCATCACAATCTCAGAAACAATAAAGTACATCTTACCAGTCTGGAGTGAGCCTTTGTTTGTGGTAGAAAGGAACCAAGCCTGCTTGATTTATATACATATGCCGAAGAGGGAAATGACTGTTTCAAATGGTAAAATTAATATTTGAAATTCAAATAAGAGCAAACATCTTCACACCTTGTCTGGGAAGGGAAGTAGATCAGAGTGACGTCTCTGGTGTGGTGCCATTAGGCGTGAACGACAAGCAAAGGTATAGAATTGATGTTTAAATGAGATTATTTGTGGATAAAAGTGGGTGAATGCAGCAGACCAATAGTCTGAGAATCTCTCTGTTGATTCAAGACAGAAAAAAGACAACAGCAAGTGTGATTTTCAGTGGGTGCTACTGTAAGGTACATTTATCAAAGTTCATTTTCAGCCTTGTAGACCATTAAATATTTAGCAAAATATTAATCTTTGTTTGCTTAAATGTCTAATTTATCATTTTGCTTTCAAAGTTCTCTTAAAACATTTGCCTAAAACTTTGGGAAATTATTTTGTTGGATTGATGTATTGGTAACTTTGAGTATACATGTGTCATTGAAACTGAGGGGACAGACATCTCCCTGTCTCAAACCACACATTAGCATGTTGTTTAGTTCTAGTATGTGGCCCATTATTTAATTTTTTTTCCTCTGAAATCTGGAATGAAGAATCCACAAGCCCAACTCAGCATTCAGCACTGCAGAAAGCCAGAGCCTACGTCTGTAGGTGTAGGGGACACCTGTTGTTTGGACTTGCCAAGCAGTTACATTTACATTTAAGTCATTTAGCAGACGCTCTTATCCAGAGCGACTTACAAATTGGAAAGTTCATACATATTCATCCTGGTCCCCCCGTGGGGAATGAACCCACAACCCTGGCGTTGCAAGCGCCATGCTCTACCAACTGAGCCACACACTGACCACGCTTGTGGAGAAACATCCTTGTCTGAGGAGTCTTTAAAAATATATATCTTTAATTTATTTAACCAGGCAAGTCAGTTAAGAACAAATTCTTATTTACAATGACGGCCTTAAGAATAAATTCTTATTTACAATGACGGCCTTAAGAATAAATTCTTATTTACAATGACGGCCTTAAGAATAAATTCTTATTTACAATGACGGCCTTAAGAATAAATTCTTATTTACAATGACGGCCTTAAGAATAAATTCTTATTTACAATGACGGCCTTAAGAACAAATTCTTATTTACAATGACGGCCTTAAGAACAAATTCTTATTTACAATGACGGCCTTAAGAATAAATTCTTATTTACAATGACGGCCTTAAGAATAAATTCTTATTTACAATGACGGCCTTAAGAATAAATTCTTATTTACAATGACGGCCTTAAGAATAAATTCTTATTTACAATGACGGCCTTAAGAATAAATTCTTATTTACAATGACGGCCTTAAGAATAAATTCTTATTTACAATGACGGCCTTAAGAACAAATTCTTATTTACAATGACGGCCTTAAGAACAAATTCTTATTTACAATGACGGCCTACCCCGGACAACGCTGAGCCAATTGTGCGTAACCCTATGGGACTCCCAATCACGGTCGGATGTGATGCAGCCTGGATTTGAACCAGGGACTGCAGTGACACCTCTTGCACTGAGATGCAGTGCCTTAGACCGCTGCGCAACTGCAAACATGTTTTAGTATAAGTATTGATGTGACATCGTTACATATAATTGGCTAATTTCTTTTGATTAGGTTTCTCCTGTATAAGGTGGCAAGGATGTGAGGGATGCAATGGGGCAGAGCTTGCATTCTCCTCAACCTGGAGGGAAATGACTTCCTCATAGTCATTCTTTATTTGCTTCAACAGGCTATTGAAACAGGCCAATTTTTGTTGTTGTATGATGTACTATTAGAATGTGCTTCTAAATGGTTTTTCCTTAGGAATAACATGGGGGGGGGGGGGCTGTATGTTCCAACATCTACAAACTGTTAGCGGTGGCACCTCTCACCAATGAGTTGTGTTTCATCTTTACACTATCAAAATAAAAAGAGTCTGTTGACTGCTGACACGAACATGAACAAGACACCATAGATTTTGTGCACAGGACAGTTGGCATGAGTATAGTATCCTGTAATGAATCTTAAACTAACATCTCCAACAACAGTATACACACAGGACAGTTGGCATGAGTATAGGATCCTGTAATGAATCTTAAACTAACATCTCCAACAACAGGATACACACAGGACAGTTGGCATGATTCTTATCTTCTGTTTGGTAGTCGATGATGATGGCGCAAGATCCTGCAGTGAAAAATAATCGATGTCTAGGTAACTAGAGACAACAATAGTACATACATAAGCATAAACACATTCATATTAAAAGGCACTACCCATGTGGAGTCATTAAAAAGACCATCATAAACTAATATTCAGACTGTCATGGTCATTCTGAAGACTTTTATTGTGTTCTTCTACGGTGGAACTCAAACAGCACTATTTCAATACACCAATATGACTAATAGTTCTACTGCTTTGGTAAGACAGCTTGGAAGTGTCCAGAACATTGACTAAATATGTATCATGAATTTCACTTGTCTTTAACAAGCCAGCTGTTTAGCCAGCTGTTGGAGTAGACAGCATGAATAAGCTGTTGGAGTAGACAGCATGAATAAGCTGTTGGAGCAGACAGCATGAATAAGATGTTGGAGTAGACAGCATGAATAAGCTGTTGGAGTAGACAGCAAGAATATGCTGTTGGAGTAGACAGCATGAATAAGCTGTTGGAGCAGACAGCATGAATAAGATGTTGGAGTAGACAGCATGAATAAGCTGTTGGAGTAGCCAGCATGAATAAGCTGTTGGAGCAGACAGCATGAAAATGGTGTTGGAGTAGACAGCATGAATAAGCTGTTAGAGTTGACAGCATGAATAAGCTGTTGGAGTAGACAGCAATAATAAGCTGTTGGAGTAGACAGCATGAATAAGCTGTTGGAGAAGACAGCATGAATAAGCTGTTGGAGTATACAGAATGAAAAAGGTGTTGGAGTTGACAGCATGAATAAGCTGTTGGAGTAGACAGCATGAATAAGATGTTGGAGTAAGCTTGAATAAGCTGTTGGAGTATACAGAATGAAAAAGATGTTGGAGTAGACAACATGAATAAGCTGTTGGAGAAGACAGCATGAATAAGATGTTGGAGTAAGCTTGAATAAGCTGTTGGAGTATACAGAATGAAAAAGATGTTGGAGTAGACAGCATGAATAAGCTGTTGGAGTAGACAGCATGAATAAGCTGAACCACCCCGTCTAACAGCTGGGGATGGGGATCCGTGAGCCACATGGGGATCTCCGTCCCACACATGTAACTGTCCACACACCTCTCTGGCATCTGAACACTGGTGTTCCCCAGGAACAGGCGATACCAGCCCTGCCAGTTGACATCCGTGTCGCAGTGCTCGCCATTAACGTTGGCATTGTTGTTGGTGGCACGCCAGTCGTCATTAAGTACGGTGTAGTGCTGGCAGGGGTCTGCACAGCAGGATGTTCCACCAACACTGATATAGTCTCCTCCCACTGGAGGCTGTGTGCCCCCACAGCCAACCATACCTGCTAAAACAATTCCCCCATAAAACGTCTGGGCTCTGATCTAAAGTCGTGCACTATACACTACCGTTCAAAAGTTTGGGGTCACTCAGAAATGTCCTGGTTTTTGAAAGAAACGCACAATTTTTGTCCATTAAAATAACATCAAATTGATCAGAAATACAGTGTAGACATTGTTAATATTGTAAATTACTATTGTAGCTGGAAACGGCAGATTTTTTATGGAATATCTACATAGCCGTACAGAGGCCCATTATCAGCAACCATCATTCCTGTGTTCCAATGGCACGTTGTGTTAGCTAATCCAAGTTTATAATTTTAAAAGGCTAATTGATCATTAGAAAACCCTTTTGCAATTATGTTAGTGTAACCGATGTGAAATGGCTAGCTAGTTAGCGGGGTGCACGCTAATATCGTTTCAATGGGTGACGTCACTTGCTCTGAGACCTTGAAGTAGTTGTTCCCCTTGCTCTGCAATGGCTTTTGTGGCGCGATGGGTAACGATGCTTCGTGGGAGGCAGTTGTTAATGTGTGCAGAGGGTCCCTGGTTTGAGCACAGGTAGGGGCGAGGAGAGGGACGGAAGCTATACTGTTACATTAGCACAGCTGAAAACAGTTGTCCTGACTAAAGAAGCAATAAAACTGGCCTTCTTTACACTAGCTGAATGTCTGGAGCATCGGCATTTGTGAGTTCGATTACAGGCTCAAAATGGCCAGAAACAAAGACCTTTCTTCAAAAGCTTGTCAGTCTATTCTTGTTCTAAGAAATGAAGGCCATTCCATGCGAGAAATTGACAAGAAACTGAAGATCTCGTACAGCGCTCGTACTCCCTTCACAGAACAGCGCAAACTGGCTCTAACCAGAATAGAAAGAGGAGTGGGAGGCCCCGGTGCACAACTGAGCAAGAGGACAAGAACATTAGAGTGTCTAGTTTGAGAAACAGATGCCTCACAAGTCCTCAACTGGCAGCTTCATTAAATAGTACCTTCAAAATACCAGTCTCAACGTCAACAGTGAAGAGGCGACTCTGGGATGCAGGCCTTCTAGGCAGAGTTGCAAAGAAAAAGCCATATCTCAGACTGGCCAATAAAAAGAAAAGATTAACCTTTCTGGACTACCCATCCCGGATCCGGGATAATTGTCATCAGCAACGCTGAATAGCATAGCATAGCATAGCGCCACAGTCAAATAATATTACTAGAAAATATTCATATTCATGAAATCACAAGTGCAATATTGCAAAACACAGCTTAGCCTTTTGTTAATCCACCTGTCGTCTCAGATTTTGAAATTATGCTTTACAGCGAAAGCAATACAAGCGTTTGTGTAAGTTTATCGATCGCTCGACAAAACATTAAGTACACTTAGCATCAGGTAACTTGGTCACGAAAATCAGAAAAGCAATCAAATTCATCATTTACCTTTGATGATCTTCGGATCTTTTCACTCACGAGACTCCCAGTTAGACAACAAATGTTCCTTTTGTTCCATAAAGATATTTTTTATATCCAAATACCTCCGTTCGTTTGGTGCGTTATGCCCAGGACTCCACCGGAAAGAGCGGTCACGACAACGCAGACAAAAATTCCAAATTATATCTATAATGTCCACAGAAACATGTCAAACGTTTTTTATAATCAATCCTCAGGGTGTTTTATCAGACCCCCCCTGACCCCACCCCGTCCATGTCATCTTATCAGACCCCCCCTGACCCCACCCCGTCCATGTCATCTTATCAGACCCCCCCGACTCCACCCCGTCGATGTCATCTTATCAGACCCCCCCTGACCCCATCCCGTCCATGTCATCTTATCTCCTCCCCTCTGGACTCCAGTGGTGGATCTCTCCTCCCCTCATGACTCCAGTGGTGGACCTCTCCTCTCCTCTGGACTCCAGTGGTGGACCCCTCCTCCCCTCTGGACTCCAGTGGGTGAGTATATTTATTCTGGTTATTCCACAGTATACATTTCTACTGTTATAGGTTCTATAGGCTGTCTCAAATAGCACCCTGTTCATATATTCCTTATATTTTGATTGTGGTCATCTCCCTCCCTTCCTCTCCTCCTTCTACATTCTGTACTGTTGGTGAGATAGAGAGTGTCAGAGTTCTACATTCTATTTATATGTTCTGTAATGTAGGTGTGGGAAGATCGAGAGTATCAAAGTTCTTGATTCTAATTCTATGTTCTTTACTGTAGGTGTGGGAAGATCGAGAGTATCAGAGTTCTACATTCTGATTCTATGTTATGTATTGTAGGTGTGGGGAAATAGAGAGTATCAGAGTTCTACATTCTAGATCTAGGTTATGTACTGTAGGTGTGGGGAGAGAGAGAGTATCAGAGTTCTACATTCTAGATCTAGGTTATGTACTGTAGGTGTGGGGAGATAGAGAGTATCAGAGTTCTACATTCTAGATCTAGGTTATGTATTGTAGGTGAGGGGAGATAGAGAGTATCAGAGTTCTACATTCTGATTCTATATTCTGTACTGTAGGTGAGGGGAGATAGAGAGTATCAGAGTTCTACATTCTGATTCTATATTCTGTACTGTAGGTGTGGGGAGAGAGAGAGTATCAGAGTTCTACATTCTGATTCTATGTTCTGTATTGTAGGTGTGGGGAAAGAGAGAGTACCAGAGTTCTACAAGAGAGATTATGTGCCTTTGTCAACTTCAAGAATCCCAACATGTCCACTTGCACCTTGGAGAGGCTAAAGGTGAGAGGTGGGATGAAACATAATGCTGTCATATGCATTTAACTATGTGAGATGTGCTTTCAATTTTTTAGCTTGCACTTAATGAGTTTGTACTCTTGGGACCATGCTATTGGTTCAATTGTATTTTTGGGACTAATGGTTCCATTGTACTTTTGAGACTATACTATTGGTTCCATTGTACGCTTAGTACTATGCTATTGGTTCTATTGTACTTTTGGGACTATGCTATTGGTTCCATTGCACTTTTAGGATAATCTTTATTTAACCTTTATTTAACCAGGCAAGTCAATTAAGAACAAATTCTTATTTACAATGGCGGCCTGGCAAGAGGCAAAAGGTCTCCTGCGGGAACGGGGGCTTAAAAAAGGAGATGCAAACTAGTGACATGGACTGACAACTAGAACCAGCTACATGTCTCAATAACCTGTTCATCTATTTAACCTTTGAACTCCTACAATGGAGGACATTCCAAGATCAAGGGGCTGAATAATGAAAGGACTTTTTTTCCATGTTTGGTTCCAATTTTCGGTACTGTTAGCATTAAACAAGATTGAGATCTGAGTTTGTATATGTTCTCATTTCCTGCTAGAAGAGAGGATATATAAAATGGCAGTTTTCCTTATTAAATGGTCTTCTGAATAAGAATGTACCAGTGTTTGAGCCTGCGTGTTGCTACTGATGTCCACCTGACAGCACTGTAGAGATCACAATGGTGAGTTAGACGTCTCTGCATGATACACAGAGTCAAGAGCCTTCAGTGGAGAGCTTGAGTCTTGCACATAAATAGTATCATCATTGATCCAACACAGAGAGAAAAGTACAACGATTCAACTATTTTCTGGCGGCAAATGAAAAACAAGCCAGTAATAAAATCCAATGCAATGTTATTGGTTTCACTGTACTTTTTGGACAATGCTATTAGTTCCATTGTACTTTTGGGACAATGCTATTGGTTCAATTATATGTATTTGGACTCCGCCTGCGGTTTGTCCTCCTGTCCAGGGGGTGGAGCTGGAGAGCACCAGGCTGGTGATCAGGTACCCAGACCGCTAGATGCAGAGAACCCCTTCCTCTCCTCAGAGGACCAACCCTATAGGCCTCAACTCCTCCTCAGCCTCCCAGTACGCCTCCACAGGGTAAGGACATCCATCTGCAGTCAAAACATCATTATGAGGTATTCTAAAGTGTTACCAATCAACTCATATAAACTTTTGAAATGTACAAAGTGATGGAAGGAGGAAGCAGGAGCACAGGTGCAGGTGTTTGTGTTTTCATACTGTCTCTCTCTCTCTCAGGACCAGGAGGATGGCTCCCATCAATGGTGACGAGTGTTTCTTCTGGAGGACCACCGGCTGTTTCTATGGTGACAAGTGTCGCTTCAAGCCTGACCAGAGAGGAAGAGACAGGAAACCATGGCAACCCTGTCCACCACGCAGCGACTGGATATGAGAGAGGGAGGAGAATGATGAAGATTAAGGAAGAGGATGAGGAACTGTGTCCCTACTTTAAAAGGGAACAGGATGCTTGGGGGGTGTCCCCCCGTTTGTAGTCCTCTGGCACAGACCACAGATCCCAGACAGAACACTAGACATATAGAATGAGTGTGTGAAGTGTCAATCAAAGTGAAGAGGAGTGCACCTCTGATTTCCTTCCCCCTCTCCCTCGGCCTGAACTGTGAAACATGGAAATTACATCATCATTAGAACTTTGAAGGGATCTTTGCCCAGTGAACGCCTCTATGATGACCATGTTGTAGACACTAAGGGGGCTGACATCTGTTGTTATCATGTGTTTTACTGTGTATGTATGTATGGTCATGTGACTGGACATGTGACCCCTTGTGATGTCACTGTGAGACTCACTGCCAGCCTGATGCCATAGGGTGCCTAGTAATTGCCCCAACAGGGGATAAATAAATGCTATTTTTGAATAGAATTACAATTGAATATGGGGCATGTTCCAGGCAGACTATATTGCAGTCACCTGCCTGCTCTCACAAACATTAGTCCTTCTCCTTTTTTACCTAAAGGGGTACTATAATTCAAAATCAAATAGCTAAATGATCCATGGTATGCCCACCTTAAAACAGTACCATATGTCAGCTAGTAGAACCCCCCAAACGGCTCAGACTTTTAGAGGTTCAGAAACCCAGTGTCAGAGGGAGCAATGTCCAGCACCTAAACACACAAATCACATCAAATTGTATAAGTACAACAGGTGTAGACCTTACTGTAAAATGGTTACTGACAAGCCCTTAAGCAACAATGCAGTTGTTAATATTCAAGAAAATATTTGATTTTTTAAATTATAAAAATGAAAAAAATAATAATCACACAATAAAATAACAATAATGAAGCAGCATAAAACAATTACATGAAAGATTATTCATTGTCATTTAAAAAAACACGCATCATACAGACACAATAGGACACAATTATCCCAGACAGACAGACAGACTTAGTTATATGCATGTCAGGGTTCACTTTGAGTCCGTTGTTCTGAAGATCAGTGAGCTGAAGACATCTCTTTCACACAAGAACACACTGGAAACTCAGAGCAGCTTGCCTTGGCCTTGGCATAATGACAGCTCACTGTTGACTGTTGTTTCTAGTTAGCTAATGTTGATAGCTAAATGTTAGCTTACTAGTTAGCTCACTAGCTATGGGGTCTTGTTGTAATTCAGCGGCAGCACATCATATTGTTCACAATCCAGTCCATTCAGAGTAGCTGTGTGATGCACAAAAACACTTGTTTATCACTGAATAACAGCAGCTTCATGTAGCTAACAAGCTAGCTGAGATCACCAGTTCACTCAATTCAAACGCCAGTTCAACATAAGTCCCAATATCAGTACTTTTATGTACGTGACTGTTTTATTCTATATATATATTTTTGACATTTTCTAACTTGTATTTAAGATATTTTCATCGGACTAGTAGGGACATATGAAGCCTGGAAGCTGCAGTAATGTTGAGATGTCAGTAGGGAGAGCTCTAGTCTAGAACACTGGTACCAAAGATACTCCCCTTTCATCTGTTCTGGAACCTTCAGTACCAGCTGATGTGGAGTGATGGGAATGGGTCACATTGTGTCTCTTGTAAAACATGTAGGTCCACTCCTCAAATAAAGAAATGTAACTACAGTATGCTGACTTTAGACCATTTTCTATTTAGATACAGTAACATCCCTTATGTGAAATGCTCTTCCTGCATGTTACTGCCTGACTAGACTACTTTTAAAATGTATCAACCACAGAACTCACACTTAGGCTACGCCTGCTTTTACTAATTCTTACAGTAGACTACATCTTGTTTCCACGCAGTGACAGTACGTTGACTAACTGTTCAAGACCTCTCCCCTTCACTTCACTCTGTAAGTACACTTGACGATATCTTGAAATATAGTTTTGTTTTGATGTTTTTAGCCAAACATCACATGTCTTCCTGTATCTTTGTTCTTGTTGGTTTATTTTGAACTGTGTTTTGGTTGTTACATCAGGGCCTGTATTCATAAAGTGTCTCAGACGGTCCGTATAATTATGATCTAAAAGGCTAAACTGATCCCAGATCAGCACTGCTACTCTGATACACTTTGTGAATACAGACCCTGGACTGTTGTTTCACCAGTAATACCCAGATCTCCATTCAATAGGGTCATGTTCACTGTCAAAGTATGACAGGGTCAAGTACAACTGTGTGTGTGCATGTGTGTGTGTGTCTGTGTGTGTGTGTGTGTGTGTGTCTGTGTGTGTGTGTGTGTGTGTGTGTGTGTGTGTGTGTGAGTATAAATGTATTTTGACATATTAATCTGATTGTGGGATATACAGTCACGACCAACATTATTGGCACCATTGACAAATACTGAACTATATTGTGTGCTACAAAAGATGGGAAGTACATTGTACATGCGATTTCACATAAAGACGTGTGCATGATATTTTAAGAGCTCTGAGAGCAACAGATTGTGGTGGAGATATTTTGACAATGGCCTAAAGTAAGAGTGAGAGAAAGAGTGATTGGAGTGAGTGGATGCTTCATAAGAGGAGTAGGAGTAGAATTAACATGAGACACAGTGATGGTGGGTTGTGTTTAGGAGTAGTATTAACATGAGACACAGTG